>NC_081559.1:75926554-76097672 GCF_022355385.1 Mustela nigripes
TGTCTAATACGATTTCAAAGATCTTGGAGATTGGCCAACACTCTATGTCTAATACGATTTCAAAGATCTTGGAGATTGGCCAACACTCTATGAACTTAAGCACACCTAGGAGATTCACACCCTTTCTACCCACTGAGGTGTGTGTGATCTAAACGGAGCACGTAAGGTCTTTCTACCCGCTGAGGTGTGTGTGATCTAAACAGAGCACATAAGGTCATCCAACAAAACATCTAACTTAGCACAGAACCTGACTTTGCCATTCTGTATAGCAGCATCTGACCCCTGGGATCATGCACCCAGTAGAGCATCTGGTACATGTTAACTCACTGCTAGAATTGATAGTGATGGTTCCGCTGTGAACATACTCTGCCACAAAAGCCTTTGAGTTTTTGTCCTAACACGTCCTAGGTTACTTATTTTGAAACTTTAACAAATGATAATTACAATAATAAAGCAACATTTTGTGAATGATTACTATGTACCAGACACTGTTCTCAGCACCCTCCATGTATAAACTCATTTAATTTGGACACTAATCATATGCAATAGATATTTTTACCTTCAATTTTCAATTGGGAAACTAAGGCATAGAAAGATTAAGTAACTTTTCCAAGGTCATTACATAGTGACAGAAGGAGGATTTGAAACATCACAATTCGGCCTTAAGAGACAGCACTGCTACTAGTCCATGTCTTGTATCCTTTCTATATGTGAAATCTAATGAAAATTACCTTATGGGAAGCTTACTCTTTTGGAAATCAGTTTACCAATAGAATTAATGTGTAATTAAATGTGTTAAAGTAATATATTTATGTTGATAACTATTATATCATTAAGATCACCTCCAGGAATAGTTACTCAGCCTCAAGGATATACTTCAGGCAAACCTATCACAAGAGTCTGCACATTACAAGAAAAGGCAAAGCAAACACCCACCCACAACCTTTTATGTGTTAATTTACCCACACTTAAGAGTTACCCTAAACATAAAACTTAAAGTAGCTAATCTTTTGCATGTGCTACCTCTTGTATTTTCAGAAAAAGTAAACTCCTTCTTGCCATGACCCCAAATACAATCATTCTGCCTGGAAAGGTAGAAGCAGAGGCTGATACCTTATTTCTCTTCATAAAATTTCCCTTTATATAATTTTTAAATCTGTGTTTCTTCATCTACAAACCAGTATCATCTTTGAAATGTTCCCAACAGGTTACTAGGTTTTGATTTAAACTTTTTCTTTTTTGAAAAAAAGTACTTTTTAAAAATTACCTTACTTAGTAATACAGATACGATGGTCAATGAGGTCAAATCTCAATGTTAGTCAATAATGTCCGAATCAGCATAGGTCTAGTTCATGGTGAAATTTTAAAAAGAAGAGAAAAACTAATTCAAGTTCAAATAAAACACTATGGAGCAAAATAGGAAATATTAGTACATTTATAACTGCATAAGAGCTACAGATTAGCTTAACCATGCTCACACTTGTAAATTCAATGGTTCCAGCTACAGGTCTCTGCACCTGACGGTACTCTTTTCTTTGCCGTTACAAAATGTTCTCTCCATGCATAGTAAAAATAGGAGGCAAATAAAAAGTGGCACTCCTACAAGTTTGAGTGATGGATCTCAGAGTGTTTGCTAGGATACACTGGAGATGCACAACAGCGATCTTGCGTACTGATAGATGTGTTCCTGTTAGCTTTTTTGCCATGATATGTCTTTATAGAAACATATGTAACTCATCAAAAATTCCAAAATCTTAACAAGTAACATTTCTTAAACATTATTTACCAAACCATCTGGCTTTATTAAGGTCTAAGAATATTTCTTGGACCTTAAACTGTCTGGTCCGTGTCTATAAACCTTTAGATGATTTTCTAATCACACCCTACCAGTAGCTTCACTTGAGTCAGGCAGAAATGCTCCAGGCTCAAGTTCTTGAAGGAATCCCCTCTCTCATCAATGACCATAGAATCTTGGGGGTAGCTTATCCCAACCTCGAATCGTCTGTACCTTTTTCTCAGGAAGTCCTTCAACAGCCACTCTTTGAACACATTCAGAAACAGGAACACACAAAGGGAGTGCATTCTGTTTTCAAATGCTTCAACTTGTTAGAGAATTGTTCTTTCTTTTTAATTGAAGTATATTTGACATATGACATATTATGAGGGTCAGGTACATAACATAATGACTCAATATTTGTATGCATGCAAAGTGATCTTCACAATAAGTCTCATTCCCAGCCATCATCATACAAAGTTACAAAAAACTATCTTCTTGTCACACTTTCTGGATCTCTTTCAGCAACTTTCAAATATGCAATACACTGTTACTGACTATAGTCCTCATGCTGTATATTACAGCCCCCTGACTGATTTAAAACTGGAAGTCTGTACCCCTTGATCTCCTTCACCCACGTCACCCCCCCACCTCCATCCCTCCAGCAACCACCAATCTGTTCTTTTATCTTGGCATTTGTAAGAACATGGAAGGACCTAGAGAATATTGTAACATGGAAGGACCTAGAGAGTATTATGCCAAGTGAAATAAGAGAAAGATAAATACAGTATGATTTCATACATACGTGGAATCTAAAAAACAAAATGCATACAAAGAATTATTCTCTTAAAGTGTCTAAAGAAACTGTTTCCATTGTCCTCCTCATATACCTAATCTGTGTAATTCTAAGTGGAGTGACTTAAAATGACCATTTTAGTAATTGTTCCCAGATCCCAATGGAAAAACTAGGCCCATGAAAATAAATGAGGTATTGATGGAATCTTAGAAAATAGATGATTTTCAATAGAAATTTTAAATTATTATAAGACCTAAATAAATCAGCATTTTGTGGAATTCAGAAACCATCAAATCATTGAACTTACATCATAGAATAGTTAGGTCAAAGTATGTGGTTAAAAAAATGTGGATAATAACAAAGATCTGCATACCATTTAGGGCCACACTGTTAAATAACAACACCTGACATGTGAAATAAACAAGAATTAAGTACATTCAGTTAGAGAAAAAAAAATTGCTATACTGCACTTCAGTCTTTTGTCATTCTGCAAAAGTCTTAAAAAGATTTTATTTATTTATTTGAGAGAGAAAAATCACAAGCAGTGGGGAGGGGCAGAGAGGGATAGAGAAGCAGATTCTCTGCTGAGCAGGGAGCCTAATGCGGGGCTCTATCCCAGGACCCTGAGATCATGACCTGAGCAGAAGGCAAACACTTAACCCACTGAGCCACCCAGGTGCCCCTCTGCAAAATTCATCTTCCTCCTTACATAGTATAATTACTAATGAAACTTATTTATACATAGCACATTTACACATACACATAGCACATAGAACTTCAAAATGGTGATGGGCAAAACCAGGTCTAATATCTATGATATCTGTTACCCTCATTATTTATATAATTATGTTTTGAAGAAAGGACTTATCTGCAATACAGCCACACTTATATATTCACAAGCTGTGTTTCAGGACTATACTAACAGGCAGTAGGTGGTGGGCATGGGTCCCCCAATTACTTTATTTTTCTAATGTAGTTGCCATTTAAAAAAAATTTTTTAGCGTAAAAGTAGGAATTTATTAGAACATTGGAATAGTCTGTATTTTTTATAAAAGTTCAGTTTTAAATTTTTTTAGTATTTTAATTTTTATTATGTTCAGTTAACCACTGTGTAGTACCTCAATTATCTTTCTTAAATTGTATACTTGCAAGATAGTTTGCCAAATGTATCCTGTTAATCTGTCTAGCTTTAAGTGTAAAACTCTTTTCTTTTTAAAGATTTTATTTATTTATTTGACAGAGATCACAGGCAGAGTCAGGCAGAGAGTCAGGAAAAGAGAGAGAGGAGGAAGCAGGCTCCCTGCTGAGCAGCGAGCCCGATGCAGGGCTCCATCCCAGGACCCTGAGATCATGACCTGAGCTGAAGGCAGAGGCTTTAACCCACTGAGCCACCAGGCACCCCTTTAAACCCCTTTAACTGTAAAGCTCTTAAGTAATCTCCTACCTCATACTCTTCATTCTCAATAATCATGTAATGTTGTCATCTAGATTTGCTCCTCTCAGATTCCTTTTTAAAAAAGTCTTGTTTTACTTATCAAATGTTCTTCTTCATCCACTAATATTGCTTCTTTTTTTTTAAATTTTAAATTTTTATTTTTTTATAAACATATCATATATTTTTATCCGCAGGGGTACAGGTCTGTGAATCGCAAGGTTTACACACTTCACAGCACTCACCAAAGCACATACCCTCCCCAATGTCCATAACCCCAACCCCCTTCTCCCAACCCCCCTCCCCCCCAGCAACCCTCAGTTTGTTTTGTGAGATTAGGAGTCACTTATGATTTGTCTACTAATATTGTCTCTTATAAAAAAAATATTAAGCACTTCTGGACAAACAACCCTAATAATGCTCTATTTTGACTGCATTACTTTCCTTCCTAAAATATTCTAGTAGTTCTTTGAGAAGAGCAAAGCCTTTCACCCTACAGTTCAAAGACACAACTGCCCTTCCTGATATTACATTTTATTTCCTGCCCATTACCATGTGACACAGGTAATTCACATAATTGTTACCTTTTAAAACCCTGAAATATCAACTCTTGTAAAAAAAAATCTTCCCTAAAATGTTTTTGTCTTACACATCAATCCATCACTTTGCAAATTGATTTGCCTACTTTTTAAAAAACTACATATGTCACTCGCCTCATTTCTAATGTTTGCATGACAGTGAACGATTTCTACACACTCCAACAATGTATTGCAAACAACAGTTTCCAATGCCCACTCTGGATAGCACACTTAATTGGTAGCCACTAAATTACAAAAGAATTAAAATTGGCATCTTTATTTATACTGAAAATAATATATACATATTAAAATATTTTATTTATTCATTTGAGAGAGAGAGAGAGAGAGCACAAAAGCAGGGGGTAAGGGACAGAGGGAGAGGGAGAAACAGTGAACAGGGAGCCTGACATGGGGCTCGATCTCAGGACGCTGAGATCATGACCTGAGCCAAAGGCAGATGCTTAACTAACTGAACCGCCCAGGCACTCCAATATATTTGTATGTATAAAATATTTACCTGCAATCACAGCCAAATGAACCAGTGGGTAACTATTAATATTATCAATAAATGTACAAAAGAGGATCTCAATATAGTTATACCATATAACCTTCCATCAATGCTTTTCTAGATACTCACACGGTTCAAGCCAAGAATTAAGGACTACAGATCCAAATATATGCACACTAGGTCAGTATGATGTGGTCCTCTTTGATTTCCTGGCACTTAGATATCTCTCCTTTTGTTTTCCTATGCCTGATCCTGAGAGGCAGAGGACCAGGCCATACTGTGATCATTAGTTGTTAGTATACAGATACAAATGAAATAGTCTAATTACATACACCACAAATACTGAAACACTTATAAGCCCCAAATATGTGGCTAAAGACTAACAAAAACATTCCAGAACAAAGGCCATGGGACACATACAGACCAATAACATAACCTACCCATCAAATTCCTGGAGTTCACAATCCTTCAGCAGTGCCAGAGCGTGCCCTTCGTACTCTGTTACTATTTAGAAACAAAACCCAAAAAAACAGGTTAAAGTCTTAAACAATGATCTACACTCTTTCACTTAGTTTGGCAAAATAATATCATAAACATATGGTCGGGTCATAAAACAACATTTATCCTTGAATATTTATATTTTAATCACGGGAAAGAGGATTAAGTGTTACTTGTCTGATGTGTTTTATAGCTTTATGTAAAAGAGGGTCATATATTTGTTCCAACTACATAAGTCATTCAGAGCGATCCCACACACAGCAGTCAGATCATTTATCTTGGGGCATGTCTGTTCAGTGTTCCCTTCCTGATATTATAAAGAAGATACATTTCCCTCAAATCAGAAGCCTAAGAGCAGCAGTATTTTGAAAATAAAGCACATTAGCTGGCATCAAACAGTCAATGTTAAATCGCTTTGGCAACCTCACACGAATAAATTAGTGGAAAGGTTAGTGTAAGATTTACATACTAGAAGAATGTGTATCTGGAACGGCTAGACTAAAAAGAGGAGGAGCTGGACGTGAAAACAACGAAGGCAAGCCAACACCGACGGTAACAGACCCAAAGCGGAGGAGGACGGTGGCACGGACCCACCAGCGCCCAAGCCTCTGAGGAAACGGATCTGTCACTCCCTATCGCTGTCTCTACAGTCGTGATGCCCTACGCAGTATTGTAAATGCCAGTGGAGACAGCACAAACTGGCACACTGCAGATGGCACCAAGCATCCCAACCACATTTAGCATTTTCTAGGGCAGCGCTGCCAGAAGAGACAGCCCAGCTGTATCCACCCATCAAAGATTTCTGCTGACTGACATGACATTGCAGATGGATTTTTTGTGTAAGAATGTGCATCATTATATGCAAGATTACATTAATCTTTCATGCCTGTCTGTCCCTGGTGCCAGTATGGTTCAAGCTTTTCCTACAATGTTTTTAGATATTGTTACGAATTATTAGTCTTGGTGTCGAAAAGAATCATTCTGGATCCAGCAGCATTACATTGTAATTCTCCCACAGCTTATTCAAAGGCTGTTAACATTCACATGAATAAAATTTCTCTGTATTAAATTCTAATCAGAAGAAAGCTAGGAGGAAACTAAGGATAAAATATTAATATTAATAAACTTGGAAGGTTAAGTTATCATAAGTGATTGTGTTGATCATTTATAACTTCAGCAAGTAGTCAAAACCTTAAAAATAGGAAATAAAATGTTATATACATACACACACTGAAAATACTTAATGATATTATGAAGAAATATTTATGCTTAGAATCAGTTAATCAAATCTTGCTTTTAGGCTGCAGCTTACTCTGGTAAAGCTTTTCAAATCCAATACAAAGGTAGCTTTAAAACTAGGCTATGGCTAAACACTACCTTTATTCAAGAAAAATTTTAAATAATATTCTATTTCTTTGATTTTGCAGGTAGAATTTGACAATATATTGATACAGATTATCCGAGAAGAGTAATTTTTAAAATGACATTGGAAAAGTTAAAAAAGAAAAAAAAAATAGTGACCTGAAACAAAAAGAAAAGATGAAAGAAACTTGATCACAAGATATTAGGAAAATGAACAAAAAGAATGAAGTCCTTGGCAACAGGGAGCTCATATTCTGGAGACAGAAATGAGACGCTGATTTTAAAACATAAATGTACAATATGAAGTAGTAGTAAGTGATTATAAAAAAATAACAGGGATAAAGGATAGAGACTACTATTTAGATACAGTAGAAGAAACTGAAGTATTTATTTGGACATAATATTAGGGGCCCTGGAGTGAGAAAGAGCCAGATTCAAATCATCCCATTCCAAATAAACATAAGGAACAGACTACTAGACAAATGCAGTTTCAAAAAATTACTGGCCTTTTCTTTCACTTCCTTTCCTTTTCTAATAAGAATGATACCCTATGACACTTGTATTCAGAAAATTTGGAGATTCCATTCTTTGCAAGGCTTTGAACTCAGTTCTCAGTGCTGGGATTCCTCCAAATACCAGAACTTTCACTTTATATATTACTTCCTCAAGGAGACAAGATTGGAAGAAAGTAATGTCTTGATGTTAATGCTGAATGTTGATGAGGAAACAGGCTGTAGTAAAATCAGATGAAACCTGGACTTCAAGAAACCTTTCTTAGTCTGGTGTTAAAAATTTTTAATGGGATAAGACACTGAGATGGCCTGTAGGTACTTCCAACTTAGCTCCAGATGGAATCTGTTATTTCTACCTTCAGATTGCCTCTCAAATATATTGTTCTTTGTGTTCCATCATCTCCTCCCTGCTCCCAAGACAGGAAAATTACTTCCTAGCTTGTCTCCCTCCTCACTCTCCACAACTACTCCAAGGTCAAGACCAGTTGCTTTGGTCTTTGTTGCTATAGTATCCCTCCTCAAGCCAATGTCCATGGTCCAGCACTAATATTTTTTAATGTGGATAGTGTAACAGTCTTCCCAAGTCTGCCTCCAACCTTTATCCTACTCTCTCCAGAATGACTTTCTCAGGTCTCCTATCCTTCTTCTACATAACCTCCCCACAGATGAGTCTACACTGTCATCAGAGACAAGCCCCAGACATCTGAGTACTGGAAACAGGATTTGTCATATACATCCACAATTACTTAAGGAATAACAAAAAGAACCTCTCACTCGATATGATGCATGAGCAGGTACTCTCCAGATTTTTATTAAAATGCAGGTAAAATTGGAAAGAAATAATGCCCTGACCTACTAGCATCTTTTGTGACTCAATTTTATCAAATTGCCTCGCTTTCTGCTGGGCAAGATCAGGAATAACAGGAGGCATTTCCAGGCAGGGAAGGCTTTAAGTAGAGACAAAGAGCCAAAGAGCCAAAGAGAAAAAAAAATTCCAAGAGGAGATTTGGTAAAAGTGTTGTAAGTTAAACTCGTGATCCTAGAAGGAGGGGTTGGGGGGAAAGGTGACAACAAACTCCACTTTCTTTACAATTCCACCAGGGCCAAATAGGAAGTAATAGCACTCCCATGAGCCCTGAGTTGGCAAAGATCAAGGCTAAATTCAGATGTGCCTTTGACCATGATATTGATGGTGAGTATGATAAGGTCTACAGTTGGTTAACACAAAAATTGACTGAAGGAGATGGAACTGCCTATCATGAACAAGATAGATCAAGAGCAGACATATGATCTGTTTCAAATACTTTAATGACTCTTATACGCAGGATGGGATGCATTTATTTTGTACTAGGGCAAAAGAGAACACTGACTCTAAAAATTACAAGGAGGCAAAAGTCATCTCACAAGTTCTCCCTTCAGTTCATGCCTTGCACACAGGCATTTGGTCAAAGGGACAGATACGTTTGCAATCTGGCCAGTATACCTAACTCAATATGCTGGTGGCCTTGGGCTGAATCAGCACAGAGAGAAGAGCGCCTTTATATAAGTTAGAACAAAAAAGGTGTCTTTTCTAATATGCACAAGGTATAGAGACTCTGACTCAATAAAGACCAGCAGTATTATCCAGTAATGGCAGACAGGGACATAGGGTCCCCAAGCAAAGCCCAAGAGTTCATCCATGAGTCAGGCCACACCTACACTCCACCACATGGGGGAAATTAAACTAGATCACTCTCAAGTTATTTCCAGTTTGATCTCTCAGGTGCCTTTTCTTACTTTATTGTTCTATGAATTATCCTATGAATTTATAATCTCTCAAAAACCCTCTTAGACCTTAAATAATGTACTTCCTGAAATCTACTCTGTTTTGGGAGAAGGATAAAGAAAGGTTATCATAGGCCAGCTTGGGCTTACCACTCATGTTCTTCCTCAACTCAAATGCCAACAAGTTATTAGAAAAAAGAAAAAAACTCCATTTCTAAGTTCTTCCAGAAGTTTTTCTGACACTATTATTAGATACTGCGCTCATGGTGGCAGCAAAGGGGGAATCCAAGTTCAGCTCAAGTATTTCAAAAGACGCTGATCTATATTCAGAAGTAGTTAGGGTTTCAGCAGTAACCAAAAGGAAAAGTATATTTTTATTAATGTGGTGATTCCTTTTTTAAAAAAAACTGGAAGTTTATGCCTTCTGACACCTTTCACTCATTTCTCCCATTTCCCACCTCCCACCTCAGGCAACCAAGAATCTGTTCTCTACACCTGTATGTTCAATTGGGGGTTCATTCTTTGTTTTTTTCAAGATTCCACACATAAGGGAGATCAGATGGCAATTTAACTTTCTCTGACTTAGGTCACTTAGCATAATGCCCTTAAGGTCCATTCATGTTGTTACAAATGTCAGGAGTTCCTTTTTTTATGACCAGATAATATTTCATTGTGTGTAAGTATGCGTATACACATGCACACACACATATACCCACATATCTAGACCCTACATTTTCTTTCCCATTCATCCACTGATGGACACTTAGGTTGCTTCTATGTCTTGGCCATTGTGCTACAATGATCATGGGAGTGCAGCTATCTTTTTGAGTTAGTGATTTTTTCTCCTTTGGATAAATATCCAGAAGTGGAATTGTTAGACCATATGGTAGCTCCATTTTTAAATTTTTGAGGAACTTCCATACTGTTTTCCTCAGTGGCTGCACCAAGTTACATTCCTACCAGCAGTGCACCAAGGGTTCCTTCCCTTTGCTCCACATCCTCACCAACACTTTTTGGTAAGAGCCATTCCAGCAGATGTGAGGTAATAGTTCACTGTGGCCATGATCGACATTTCCCCGATGATTAGTGATGTTGAGCATCTTTTCATGTACCTGTTGGCCATCTGCAGGTCTTCTTTGGGAAAATGGTTTTTCAGATCCTCTACCTACTTTTTAGACCAGCTATTAATTTTGCTATTCATTTTTAAAAGAAACTTATAGAAAAAAATCCTTTATAATATACATACCTAGCTAGAATGTTTCAAATCCTGCCTCATTTATCTAAGCATTATCTCCTAGTGAATTTATCATCATGTCAAATATATTACGGAATTTATATTCCATTTAGTCTCAGCAATGCACACAAGATATGTTAAAATAATGGTCATACTGGATGTCCAGAAAATACGTACATTTCTGTTTTACTCTTTCATGTATTTTTTCTTTCAAGGTATGAACTGAAACTACTACATAATTTATGAAACAGACATGCACAGCATTATGACCATCTTTCTATGGCACTTCATAATATACAAGGTAGTTTCAAATGTATTATCTGACTCAAACTACAAAACTACACTGTGAGACAGGCAGGAAGATTGTAATCTTTTCAAGGATCCATATGTTTATTCAGTCCTTTGCACAAAATAGCAAACTTTCAAAATATAAATATTTAACTAATATACATACTAAAATGGTTTAACACGCAAAAGATGCAGTTTTAAAATTTTGCCTGTAGGAGGAGTGTTAGGCAGCTAATAATTAGCCATTCTGCACAAATATATAAGAAAATTATAAGTTTGCTTTATAAAATATTCTAATTTTATGTTGAACTAAACATAACATTCAATAATGTTTATAAATTTAGGGAAAAAAGAGCCCTAGGACATAAAACTCTTCTCTTCAACACGAAGGAAAGCAAGCACATTCTTATCATTTCCTCTGCCTTCCGCCAGGTTTTTCATGCACCAGTCTTTGTTCTAGGACCTGTCTCTTCCTTCCTAATCTCTATTCTGTTGGCAGAATCATCGCTGCTAAACCAGATGACAATGCTATGATAAAAAAATGACACTAATGTTGGATCAATACATGACGAGTAAACTACGGAGTACAGCAAAAATGTCAGTCCAGAATCTGGATTTAAACTTCCTCTAGTGGACATGGTTGGGAGCCTTCCCAGAAGCCACTTGGGCCTTTTTTATTTTCTCCGTAATAGCACCCAGATTCAGTTCAGGTATTTCCAGCCTTCAGGAAAAGGGGTTCCTACTTCCAGACGATGGGATGGGTCTTAAGAGTTAAGAGACTGCATGCTCCAGCTCAGGCACACATTGTAGGCAGTCAAACTGACAGGAGAAATTTTAATCCTTGCTCAGTATTAAAGCATGTTGGATCTCTCACATACACACACCTTTCCCTATCCTACTTGATTTGAACAAAGAAGGATCTAATCCACTGTCAACAATTTTTTGATGATAGAAAGGTTTAAATTTAAGATGAAGTCAAAACTGAGGAAGCCAAAGCGAATTAGAGAATTCCAAAGATATGGGTTACACACACACATTCCCCACTTAGAAGTGCTTGCAAGCTTGCCTTCCTTCCCTTATTTTTCTCCTTCTGCTGCTGCTTCTCCTTATGCAAAGAAAACCACAAAAATCCTCTGACTCTCCCAAACGGTCTGTTTCAAGTACTTTCAAATCTTCTGATCAAAATATCACCCTCTGAGACACCAGAGTTCTTGTATCTATATCCCAATTACATTTATTTGAATCCCCAATAAACTAAGAGCCACACAAGAGCAGGTAGTGTAACTTATTCATCTTGCATTCTGCACAGTGTTTAACACAAGGCATTCTACAAGAGTTTTCTGAACCAGAAGATACATAGTAGTATATACATCAAACTATCCTGGATATTAAATCAATGAAACACAATAATGTTATTAAGTTTGCCAATAAGCTCATTCAACTTTTATGGTCTCCACGCAATAAGAATTCAACCTTTTTTCCCCCACCAATCTGTAAAATCTTCAGTGGGAAGGAATGATAGATAAGAACTGTTTCTTTTCCTTTTAAATTACTTTTAAGTAAACCAAAACCCACAAAGGTAAAAGATTAACTTCTTACTACAGTTTTATTTTAGTCACAAATTCCTCCTGAATTTTTCATGGTAATTTCTCTTGAATCTTCATTGTAATAGATGCCTTTTGGGGTGGCTGAACTTTTTGTTTAAAAAAAAATATTAGGGGCACTTGGGTAGCTCAGTCTGTTAAGTCTCTACCTTCAGCTCAGGTCATGATCTCAGGGCCATGGGATCGAGTCACACATCAGGCTCCCTGCTCAGTGGAGAGTCTGATTCTCCCTCTCTATCTGCCTACAGCTCCCCTTGCTTGTGTTGTCAAATGAACAAAAATCTTTTTTAAAAAATTGTTTTTAGAGAAACTTCTTCTACCCCAATACATCAAGTCATAAAGTGAGGGCATCAAATCTTATATTGTGAGACTCATCTCCCTCGGTTTCAGCTGAGCAAAACCATGTCACTCTGAATCCCTTCCCCATGAATTTATAAACAAGACTAGGAGAATCCAAGTATACTCTGGCTTTGTCTTCTGAACAGGTTTATTATGCAATACTCTTCATCAGTTTAAATTTGCTAGAAATTTCCACTGTGTGTTAGTAAAGCTACATAGAAATAAAATCAGACAAACTGGGCTTGTGATTTTTGATAGCATCAACCCTTTTTCTCATTCCAATACCCCCCCCCCCCCACCATGGGAAAAATCAGTCTCAAAGGAAACAAAGGAATTTGGTCACTAAATTCAAAACATTGGAAAGGATTTTGCTAATCTTCTTTCTATTAACTTTAGCATTGGCAAATTTCTATTTTCCTCAGCACAAACCTAAACACCTTTCTTGTTTTAGACAATGAATGTAAGCTACTGGCTTCTCTGAATTCATCTAAACCAGCAGTTACATGCTTAGTTTTGACCTAACCAGCAGGGGTCAGAGTCAGAACAAAAACCACCTAATGAAGGATTCCATGGAAAGACATCAAACATTTAAGTGAGCAAAAATCAATTGCTTGCCAAACTGCAGAAATAATGTGTAAAGCCAAAATCTCAATGAAGATATCAAAAAGTGCACAGCTCCCTTTGAAATGATTCCTAATAATTTTTAAAGTCTGAAAAAAGGTCTGAAGACAATACATTCTAATGTATTATCATAATAACATTCTAATAACACAATGAAGAAAACAAAATAAGTGATAATCCTTAGAGCCAGCTGTCGTAGGCTATAGAAACACGCAAAAAAGCTTTAGATATTACAGGTAGTTTCCTCAGTTTGGTTTAAGAACAAATACAGATTGTTTTGCTTCCTTAAGTATGATTTTTTTTTTAATGACAAAATTATATTCTGAAAATGACTTACTTGTAACATCAGTCTTTATTCCTGCAATCCTCAATAGTGGTTCAACCTTCTCATAATAGACCTGGGTAGCTTCTTTTTTGTGGCTCTGGGGGTTGAGAATTACTTTTAATGACTTTGGTCTATTTGAAAAACCTAAGAGGAAAACAAAGACAAAGTTACACAATCTTCATCAGCACTTCTTTTCTTTCCCTTTAAAACCACACACTAAGTCCAGTCAGAAGGTTTTATATCTATTTAAGTAGTATTTGCTGTTTTTATTTGAAATTCTTATGAGTTTTCCCAAACATGGCAGTATTTTAAAACATTTGTTTTCCTAGCAGTTAAATAGGTAAATTCTTCATAAATCATGAATTATAACAAAGCATTTCATTTATGAAGGAAAATGTGGATGAAAGCAACTTTGTATTATTAGGCAAAGCTCATGTATATTTATCAAATCATAGATAATATATCAAATGTTCCATCAGCATTTATGGGGGGGGGGGGCAATAACCTGCAAAGAACAGAAAGGTTTACTTCCTCTCCTGAGATAGATATGTTCATTATTAGAATTGGGCTCCCCAGTGACCCCAGGGCTCCCCAGGCCTGACCTGTGGAGGAGCGCAGGGTGGGGCAGAGTACACAGGGCTGGGTCAGGGCCAGTGCCCAGAGCAATGCATGCTGGGAGCTGAAAAGAGGGTTAGGTCGAAGTTCAACCCTGAAAAGGAGCCAGGGGAGAAAGGACTCTTCCCTGGGGAACTGGGAAAGAAAACCTCTCAGCAGGGATTCGATGAGAGTGCTGCCTCACAGTTGGGGCTGAGATTTGATACTACAATTTTCTGGGCTTGCAAGATGCTTATCACTTAGAACCCAGTTGGAGCAGGTGCAAAGCAAATTTTCTGTTAGGAAGGTGCAGGCGAGACAGAGGAGCCAAAAGAATGCTAACGACAATTTCTTTCAAGGTAAACTGCTGTCACAGGGCCATGTTTCAAGGTTAAAAAAAAAAAAGTTACTAGCATCTGCTTTTAATAAAACCATCCCTAAAGCCTCATGGAAAACATCTATAACACCAATGTCAGTTCTTGTGCCTCCAGCTGAGACAATATTTCATTTTCTCATCATATTTGATATTATACCATCCTTCAACAGGACACAAGGTTTTGAATTCAGGGGGATCCCTGTACTGGATAAGCAAAAGACAGGGCCAGGCTGAACTGCCTACAGTCTCTGTCATTGTCCCTGCGCTTGTTGGTTTGCTAAGTGGCCTCTGGCAGTCTCCTTACCACCCAGTCTTAAAAATCTCAAAACCTTGCTCCGTTCCTTTTTTCCTTCCAATCCCTCCATTCGAACGAAGTGCCCACATTCATGAGATGGTAATTCTGTTTCGGTTCCTTCTGCCCCTCTTTGACGGCGTGCTCTGGCTCCTCCGGGGCTCCTGCCAGGCATTTGGGCATCTCACTCTTCTCCTCCTTCCATGACCTCTGCATCACGCCTCCATCAGGCCTGCACCATTAGAGAGCTGCCAGGGCTCCCCATTGCCTGTGGCCAAGCCTGAACCCCTCAAAATGACACTCAGAGCCTTTCCCCAGCCAACTGCAACCTAGCCTCCCCTCTCCCTCTCTCACATAGATTCCAGAAACATTCCAGAGCATTTGACTGAGTACCGAGCAAAGTGGTTAACACACGGTTTGTGCTTTAAAGGAGGAAGATGTATCCAACACGTAGAAACAGCACAAAATGAACTTGCTAATGGAGAGGCACCAATCACCCTGGGAGTGTATGAGAAGAGACTGGTTAATTCTCACTAGGGATCAGGAAAAGGAAGTATGTGAGTGGGGCTTTTGTCTCTTGTGGTTTTCACTACTTAGAATTCCCTCCTTCCTTCCTCACACACCTCACCTTACCCCCCTCAGCCAGACAGCAGGAGCAGCAGTGGGACAGGAGAGGAAATTCTAAGCAGAGACTAGCATGAAGCTCAGTAAGTGCAAGGTTTCTCTGTTCCATTACTGCTTCCCCATCATGCTCTGAAACTACTCAATTACCTGCCAAATACTAGATGTGCCAGGCACTCCTCAGACAGGTTTTGTTTTAAGATTTTATTTATTTGGGACAGAGATAGTGACTGAGATAGTGAGAGAACACTTGAATGGGAAGGAGAGGGAGAAGCAGACTCCCCATGGAGCAGGGAGCAGGAAACCCAATAAGGGGCTTCATCCCAGGACCCTGAGATCACAACCTGAGCCGAAGGCAGACGCTTAACTGCCTGAACCACCCAGGCGTCCCTCAGACCGTTTTTCTTTCCACTCTACCTTACCACCATTTCTATGACAATTCTGCTTTTTGTTTTGTTTTGTTTTTTCATCAAGTAGGCCCCATGACCAATATAGGGCTGGAACTCACAACCTCGAGATCGAGTTGGCTTGCTCTAGGCACTTAGCCAGTCAGGTGCCCCAAATTCTGCTGTTTCTTTTTTAAAGCTCACTTCAACATGACTTCCTCACTAAAGACTTTCTTAATCACCAACAGAATTCACCTCTCTGGCTTCTCATTCCCGCTGTATTCTGTGGGTCTCTATTAACTATTTTTTATATCATTCATATTAAAAAAAGAACTGATGAAAGACCCAACATCTTGGAACTCTTACTGCCAAACCAGGGACAATATGAAATGGAGTAAAGATGACATCTTACCAAGGAGGAGAAGGAAAAACTTTGTCTTATAGTAGAATGACAATAAATATGGAAGGAATGACAGAAAATCACTATTTTCACCCGTTAATAATGGATTCAGGCAAGAATCAGCAATGGGTGGTACAACCATCAGTGACAGTCTGTTGGAGAACAGAATGTTTCCTTATTCTTAAACTCTGTCCCTCTTTATTGTTCTCATTACAGAGGGTAGAAGCAGACATTGACAATGGGGAAATCTCACAAACACTGCCTTACGCAAGAGATCGGAGTTGACCATAACCTTAACGTACAAATGGACACGTAGGCCCGTGATACCCTGCCTGAAACTCTTAAGAACTGTCAATACTGTGAAATAAAGTTGAGGACCTGGTCCCAATTCAAGGCGGCTAAAGAGAGGACAAGTGATGCAATGTATGATTCTGGATCAGGTGAAAAACTGCCAGAAAGGACAGGACTATTAGCCTTTAACCAGGAGACGAAGCAGATAAATCTAGGGCTCACTTTCATTAAAGCACAACAAAGACAAGTCACTTGTTCAAAACTTCAGAGGCCAAGACTCAGATTAAACATCCAAGTTAAGTTTACCCTTACCTGGCATATTTATTGAAAGAGGCTGCTTCATTTCTTGGTCAGAGGCAGTCCCAGCATGGAAATGGTCTAGGTAGCTAATGGTAGTCCTCAAACGTTATCATGAAAACCCACTTTTATTTGCCCCTCTCCCTATATCATGATTGTCAGGTAATAAAAGTTTTTGGAAATAAGAAACAGTCACTTGGGGCTTATGAGGATAAGTATGTTGTAGTTGAAGGCTTATAGCCCTTAAATATCTATGTATAAAACCATATGCTATATGTCCTATTCACCCTTTGTAACACAATCCCCTTAGTCAGGAAAGAGCTAAAACTGCTCAAGATTTTCTAAAAATATTTAAGCAGATTAATTTTATTCTTAAGCCTCAGTTACAACAACAATAGCAACTAAATAAATTAATCAGAATGTTCCGTTCCTTAGACATCCTGATAAATTGAGCACTTTCAAAACATAAATCAACAAAGCCAATTTTTCGCCAGAGCATGTATTCATTTTCTCATTTATCTTTTCCTTTTGGGTGCTCTTAATTTGATGATTATGAAGCTGGAGTCTAAGTATATAAAAATTAGGTAGCAATTTGATACCTATTTAGCGATCAGAAGGGGGATTTCTATCATATAAAGATTTTTTTTTAAAGATGTAAATCATTGAGTAGAATAAAGAGATATAATTAGTAAGTCTCCAACTTCTCTTCTCTCAGGATCCCTCCCCAAGCCTCTCTCTACTTTACTCAGCCCCTCGTACACACCATGCCCCCTCTCCCATAGCGCCACTGCACTGACTCTGCCCTGTCCACCCCCCTCTTGGTCATAAGTATGCTGTCACCTTGGCCAGTTTGTCCAATTAATCAGTCATCACTTCCTTGGGAAAGACTTCTATGGCTTCCTCGGCTTTGCAACGTTAGCTAGGTCACTGCCCCCTCATCATCTGTTCTTATACGTCCATACATTTTGCAAACTTGATTCTTACACTATTATAATTTTATATCTATTTATTATTTGTACTCATATTAGACTTGAAACTCTGGGGCTTCTCCCTGTATTCTATCTTCTTAGTGAAGAGGATATAATAGATGATCAAATATTCGATGAATGAATAAAAGGGTAGTGTTAGCCTTCAGCCATAAAGATAGTAGTGGCAACCATCCATTTATTCACAAATAACTGCGTGCATATTATTTGCCAGACAGGGTTCTAGAAGCTGAGGCTCTATCAGTGAACAAGCAAGCTTCTGCCTTCAGGAAGCTTCCATTTTAATGGTGGGGGACAGAAATACTAAGAGAATTCAAGGTATGTTACATGATGGTTCTAAGGATAAAACAAAACCTCACAGTGGGAGAGAAGGAGGACAAAGTAGAAGAAATGACTTCCTGGACAGGGAAAATCAGATCCCTCACAGGCACCTACAAGGACTTTGGCTTTTGTTCTGAGAGGAGAAGCATGCTGATTTTTGAGCAGCACGGCAACAGGACCCTGGATGTGAAATGGATCACTCAAGCCTGTGTGTGGAAAACAGATGCTGTAGGTGCCAGAAAAAAGTCAGAACAGTGGCAATACTCCAGGTGGTAAATGACTGTGCTTGGATTGAGTAAAGTGGAGATTATAAGAAAAGCTACACTCCAGATATATTTTGAAGGTAGAGCTGGTAAGATTTGTCTACTCTTGTGTTATGTGAAAGAGAATAGTCAAAGACTAATCAAATTATGGCTGGATAAGGAGAAAGTGACAGCACAAAAAGGGTTAAGAACTAATGAAAAAGTGGTAGGATCAATTAATTGTGGTCTTGGGGTGGAGGGGATGAAAAATTTTAGGAGTTGAGAGATTACATCGATTAAGTTAGAAAGACAGAGGCCTAGCTTTGTGCAGTGACAGTATCACAGCCAATGAGGTTTAACTGAGGCGCGATTATTGCTAATAGAAAGACAGAGGCCAATAGCCACATGAAGGGTAGGATGCTTCAAAGTAAGACTGTTACTGGTATTAATAATAAAATAATAATAAATTTAATATATAATATATAAAAATAATAATAAAAATAATAAAAATTGACTCCATATTCATCAGAATCACCTGAAGGGCTTCTTAAAACACAAATTTTTGGATTCAGTAATCTAGGGTCTGAGATTTTTTCCAGGAGATGCTGATGATGTTGGTCCAGAGATCATACTTTGAGAACCACTGCTCTAAAAGTATGATTACAGGAGGTGAATGAAGTGTAGGATCAAGGTCTTTGAAGAGAAGAAGCTAAAAACTCAGAGAACATCTACGAAAACACCCAGAACTATGGCAGCAGTAGTGAGTGGAGAGAATGACAGTGAGACAGAAACTAATGTCTCCAAGGAGTAAGAAGCATGAACTAGTAGTCTGCACAGGACCCCAACAAGTAGCACTAAGCTAGTGGGGTGTAATGGACTGAGCTTCAAAAATGAGGTTTTTTAAGAGAAGGAAGAAAATGGTCTCAAAATAGCAGTGAGAAGAAAGAAAGATATCAAGACATTGACAAGAGCTCCAGGACCAGTGGTCTGAAGTGTATGACAGAAAAAACAGCCACCACTTGAGGGCTGTAGGGGAAGCTAGAAATTCCCGGGAAAGCTAGGTCTCTCTACTAAAGCAAGAAGGTAAGGGAATTTGGGGAAAGTAATCAAAAATATAAGAGATTTTGCTACTGATGGGCTATTCATTCGACAGGGCAGAATAACATAGTGTCTGAAGTTAAGGACAGTGGGGATGGTGTTGCATTAGAGAGTACAAAGAAAGAGCCTTAAAGGAACGACAATACAACTGTTGAAGGGCTTTAGGGAGTGAAAGAATGCTTTGCAGCAGTTCAGGTTGGAAAGTGGGGTGTGAGGAGTGGGGTCTTGCCCCAACCACATGGAGCTCTACAAACTTATCTTACCTCCAGCTAATACCAAAGCTGGGGGAGGAGCAACATTGCCTGGAACCAGAAGAGCTCCAAAGCCCCTGTCCCACTCAGTAGATCAACCAGTGTTCGAATCTACACCCAAGTCTGTGTGAGGCACTAGGTTATACTCTTCACAAAGGGATCTCAGTGCAAATATTCTATATTTGGGAGTCACATGCTCCGTTGTCTTCTGTACAGACTGACATTTTCAAAGTACAAAATTCAAAATCTCTGTTTTCAGCTCATTCCTTGATACTGAGTTTCCCTCCTGGTGGACCACTGGTATCACTTCAAGAATTCTTCCAGAAATATTCTATGCATGTGTTCTTTGGCTTTTTACATAGATGGTAGCATTCCTACCCCCTAGTATGTATGTTGCTTTTTTCCTTTTACTGTATTTTGAAGAGGATTTCATATTACTACGTAGAGTAGTAAGTGAAACTAGTAAGTAGTAAGTAGAAAGCTACTCAGTACTTAAAGCTGAGTAGCACTTTTGTATGGATGAAATTCAATTTAAGTAATTTGTCCCATGAGGGGCATGTGGGTGGCTCAGTCAGTTAAGTGTCTGCCTTCAGCTTAGGTCATGATTCCATGGTTCTGGGATTGAGCCCCTCTTTGGGGTCCTTGCTCAGCAGGGAGACTGCTTCTCCCTCTCCTTCTGCTTGTGCACAGTGTGTGTCAAATACAAAAAATTTTTAAAAATGTAATTAGTCCCCTGGAGATGTATATTTATGTTGTTTCCAATCTTCCTTTACTGCAATGAATGTCATTTTGCATCTATTTGCATGTAACTGCAGGACAAACTTCTAGAGGTAGAATTACAGGATCAAGGGGTATGCTCTCTTGAGAGTTTATCCTATTCCTCAATTACTTGCTATTGAAACAATTCAGGGCTGTTACCCTCCAAAAGTGGGTGCTAGTGTTAAGATAATTCATCTTAAGTCTTGGCTTTTCCATTTATCAACTGTGTGACTTTGGGTTATTTGTCCAATTTCTTGGTTTTTCTATTTCCTCATCTGTAATATGAGGATAATAAGAGTACTCCCTACCAAAGGCAATTGTGCTGATTAAATCAGCAAATTTAAGTGCTTAACAAGTGCACACAGTCAGTAATCAATTTATAATTATTACTATCAATTCACACTCCCCCAGGAACAGAGTATCTGTTTTCCTACACCCTTATATACCCATAATGTTTTCAAACTTTTTGACCTTTGACAATGTGAGAGAAGAAATATTGTTTCTCATGCTAATTTCAATTTACATTTATCCTTTTATGAGAGAAGCTGAGAAACTTTGAAATATTTACGAGATACTTTTATTTTTCTATGAACTATCAGCATCAACCAATTCTTTCTTCATAAAACCGTAATTTTTTTTTGTATTTGCTCTTGTATAATTGCTTTTTAATGACTGTATTATGGAATTGAGGGTGGATTCTTAGAACCAAAGTTATTCTTAATAAAAATCACCACACTCTTGGAAGGAGAAAAAAAGAAAATTAACCTTTTAAGTAAGGTTAACTTTATTTAAATAGTCTATTAAAAACTATTTAATAACCTATTAAAATATGAAAATTAATTTTTGTTTGTTATATGAGTTACAAATTCTTTTCTGTGTAATTGCCTTTAATTTTTATTTATGCCATTTTCTCTATGATCCTTTTTTTCCTGACAGTTTTCATTTTGCACACCTGTAGATTTATCATTTTTTATAGTTTCTGGGTTTTATGTCATATTTAATAGTTTCCTTTTGCGACCAAAAAAAACCCACTATGGGGTGCCTGGGTGGCTCAGTGGGTTAAAGCCTCTGCCTTCAGCTCAGGTCATGATCCCAACATCCTGGGATCGAGCCCCACAACAGGCTCTCTGCTCAGCCAGGAGCCTGCATCCCTTCCTCTCTCTCTGCCTGCACCTTTGCCTACTTGTGATCTCTGTCTATCAAATAAATAAAATCTTTAAAAATGAAAACCCACTATATTTCTAATAATTTTATGGTCTCTATTTCATGTTTTAATTTAAGCATATTTAAAGTTTCTTTTTTAAACAATTTCTTAAATATTTCATTTATTTATTCAGGAAAACAAGAGAGACCATGAACCGGGGGAGGAGCAGAGGGAGAAGGGCTCCATCCCAGGACCTCAGGATGATGACCTGAGCCAAAGGCATACATTTAATGAACTGAGCCACCCAGGCACCCCCAAAATTTCTTTTAATAGAAAGATAAAATTGGGATTTGACTTCATTCTTTTGCCAGATAACTATCCACCTGTCCCAATATCATTCATTTGGTAATCTTTCTCTTATGTATTTCAAATACCAACTTTATATTAAATATAAAATATATTTTATATTAAATTCCGAGTGTGTTAGGATTTCTTCTGAACCATTTAGTCTGAAGTCTTCTGATCAATTCCTATGTCAGTGCCATATTTTGAATTTAATGAGACTATCTCAAGTTTCTCCATGTACACTCATTTTAAATGAGATATTTTTATAATGTTGAGAACATATCCATCTATTCTTTTTTAATTAAGAGCTGCTTGGCATTCATACACAAGTAGACCAATCTATAATTTTCCTTTTTTGGATTTGCATCATCAGAGGTTGATATCAATTTCATGTGAGCTCTATAAATACAATCCAGGAGTTCCCCCACCCCATGCTCTCCAACAGTTTAAATAGAATCAAAGTTTCCTGTTCCTTTAAGGTATGGTAGAGATCTCTGTGAAAATATCAGAGTCAATGTTTTCCTGTTTGTTTTTTTAAGGAATACCAAAATAATTGTTTCCTTGGTGGTAATTGGTCTGTTTAGGTTTTCTATGTCTTCTAGAGTCAGTTTGGCCATTTTTACCTTCCTAGACAATGGACTCATTCACTTCAACCTTCTCCAAGGAGGCAGCCCAGGTTGCTTGATGAGTTTAGATACTGTCTTCTTATGAGTAGTAGTAGCAACACTATTTCCCCCTGATAATTAGAACTGATCACCTTTTTCAGCACCGCCACTTCATTATTACTTTTTTCCATTTGTTGGTTCAGTCACATGGTTCAAAAATGTAGCCAGGTAATTCTCAATGTCCAATTTACTTGAACCACTGTCAGTTCCCATGTGAAAGTATTCTTCTCATACTAATTCCTCTAAATCCGCAGAGTTCAGAGTTATAGGGGCAGGAAACAAAAATTTTATGAGTGGGCCGTTTGCAGTTAAGTTAAGAGGTAACGCTTAGATCTTCACTACTTGGTTTGTAGACTTATGTATTTTGTTTATGGAACTAAAAACTACTTTCACAAAATTTTGTCTTCTGGGTAGAATACAATGAAATACAACAGGAAACATGGCAAAATCAGCAAAGCCCATGATTCATCAGCCAACTGCTTCACTTCTTTGATATAATTAAGTCCCTTGATCAAAAGCAGTACGGAATGCAAATTCACTGAAAAGGGTATTTAGTAGGGTTACAGATGGTAGTGTTGCCAGTAACATGGTGAATGGGAAATTCAAATCCACATCTAAAATAAACATTCATAGCAATGAGACTAATTACTAACTTTCCACAATGGAGGAACTCCAATGTAATCAACTTGCCACCAAATGGGTGACCAGTTGCTCTAAGATAGAGAGCCACAGCCAGGCTCAGGGCTGATTTGTTTGCAGAGTACTCAGCAGTAACAGGAGTCAAATTAGTCTGGTTGAGCAGAAGTATTTGTTGTTAAATCCATATATTCCCCCATCTTTGCATGAAGGCCACTTTGTTTATGTGTTCACTGTGCAAGCCCTAGCATTGATTTTTTTTACAGGTTACATTTTTAAAGGTTGCATTTATTTGGGAGAGAGAGAGAGAGAGAGCACAAGCATGAGTGGGGAGCAGAGAGAGATAGAGAGAAGCAGACTCCCTGGTGAGCAAGGAGGCTGATGCGGGGCTCCATCCCAGGACCCTGGGATCATGAACTGAGCTGAAGGCAGAAGCTTAACTGACTGAGCCACCCAGGCACCTTCCTAGGGTTGCTTTTATAAGATGCTGACTGACATCTATAGAATGGGGTACCTTGCCTACCTAACTAGGTTGTCTTTTGAAATAAATGCTCTTTGATGACTATTTATATAAAACAAATCTCATTCTGTTCTTAGTCTATGAAAACCAACTTTCTTCCAAATTCCTGACTATTTGGCAAGCTCTTAACCTCTGTCCATGCATTAGTATGCAACCATCCCTCTGGCTATCACTCTTTAGAAACTATGATCAATTGTCTGAAGTTCTGCCCACAACAAGGATTTTCCTTCCCTATCTTATAGTAACACTCAAGTAGGCCCGTAATGCTTCAGTAGCTCATTTCTATGGTATCATGAAGAATCCATTTATTTCCCTTAGTTTACTGGTCATAGAAAATATCTCATGATACCACATATGAAGGGGGGCAAAAAGAAGAAAGCAATGTGGCAATAATTGTAGGCCACCAATACATTTGATTTCTAGACCCTTCTCTAGTTCTTTCATCATATTATCTGTACAATACAGCTTTTTATTTAAAATAGAGAGGTATTTTATGTTTCCTACAACTGAACTCTAATATGGGTGTCTAACAGACATGTCAAAGTTGACATATTGAAAACTGAAATTTTGATATTCCCTACCAAATGGGGCCTATCTACTCATAGTCTTTGCTACTTTACTGAATAAGAACTTCTTTATACCTGCTCCAGTTAGAAACTTTATTCTGAAAATTGGTAACTAAAAATAACTGTGCATTTATCCTGACTCTTTAGACTATATTTATGGGTAATCAAGTAGTACCAGTAGAAGAAACATTCCTTTAATGAAAAAATAGCACTAATTTAGAAAGAATGATTAAATACAAAATTTTCCACGATCTACACTTACTTAAATAACTATTTCAAGCAAAGGTAATAAACATTAAAACCACCACATATTTATTGAGAACTAAATGCTCTCCCTGGTCCCTGAGTACCACTGAACAATTATCTATTAGTTTCAAATAGCAATATTACAATGGAGGAATGCCTGGGTGGTTCAGCCGGTGAAGTGTCTGACTCTTGGATTCAGCTCAGGTCATGATCTCAGTTGGTGACATAGAGCCCTGCACTGGGCTCTGCACTAGGCTCTGCACTGGGCAGAGAGCCTGCTTAAGATTCTCTCTCCCTCCTCTCTACCTCTCCACCCCCTAGCACTCTCTCACTCACAATCTCTGGGGGTGGGGGGTTACAATGGAGAGATCAAGCTGTCACCTCTCTGCCTCTGGGATCAATCCTAGCCTTGGGGAATCTATCTCATCCACACTAATCATAAGATTAATTAATCTTAAGACATTACATACCACCTGAGATAATGAAATAGGAAGCATCCAGTACCACTTATGAAGTATTCTTGCAAAGTATGAACCTAAGTAAGGCTTTAGATTAGAAATCCACTTTATAGGTAATAAAGAGAATAGAAGAAGAAGTTAAATGATACCACCAGGAAGAAATCAGACAGTGGTACAACAGTACTGCTCAAAGAGTGGTGATCAGAATGACAACCTAGCATCACCCAGAAGTTCAGTAGAAAGGCCCATTCCAGGGAGAAGATATTTGCAAACAACATATCAGATAAAGGGCTAGTATCCAAAATCTATAAAGAGCTTAGCAAACTCAACACCCAAAGAACAAATAATCCAATCAAGAAATGGGCAGAGGACATGAACAAACATTTCTGCAAAGAAGACATCCAGATGGCCAACAGACACATGAAAAAGTGTTCCATATCACTCGGCATCAGGGAAATACAAATCAAAACCACAATGAGATACCACCTCACACCAGTCAGAATGGCTAAAATTAACAAGTCAGGAAATGACAGATGCTGGCGAGTATGCGGAGAAAGGGGAACCCTCCTACACTGTTGGTGGGAATGCAAGCTGGTGCAGCCACTCTGGAAAACAGCATGGAGGTTCCTCAAAAAGTTGAAAATAGAACTACCTTACGACCCAGCAATTGAACTACTGGGTATTTACCCTAAAGATAGAAACATAGTGATCTGAAGGGGCACATGCACCGGATGTTTATAGGAGCAATGACCATAATAGCCAAACTATGGAAAGAACCTAAATGTCCATCAACAGATGAATGGATAAAGAAGAGGCGGTATATAAATACAATGGAATACTATGCAGCCATCAAAAGAAATGAAATCTTGCCATTTGCAACGACATGGATGGAACTAGAGGGTATTATGCTTAGCGAAATAAGTCAATTGGAGAAAGATAACTATCATATGATCTCCCTAACATGAGGAAGTAGAGAGGTAACGTGGGGGGCTTGGGGGGTAGGAAAAGAATAAATGAAACAAGATGGGATCAGGAGGGAGACAAACCATAAGTGACTCTTAACGTCACAAAACAGAGAGTGGCAGGGAAGGGGCATAGGGAGAGGGTGGTGGGGTTATGGACATTGGGGAGGGTATGTGCTATGGTGAGTGCTGTGAAGTATGTAAACCTGGCAATTCATAGACCTGTACCCCTGGGGCTAATAATACATTATATGTTTATTAAAAAATTTAAAAATTTAAAAAAAAAAAAGAAAGAAAAGAAAGGCCCATTCCAGACCTACTGAATCAGAATGTTTGGGAATGGGGGACAATATCTTTATTTAAATAGGCTTTCTAAGTGTTCCTTATGCACACTAAAATATCTACAGGACAACCTCATCTCTTTCATAAATGTTGGAATTTTTAAAATGAGAGGACTATTTTAGTGTTGTAGTTTAAATATGCTTAATTTGATGAATGACTCTTGATTGGACACTAGTCCAAGTCACTTGGTACAAGTCAGCTATAAAAGATGTTTTGGAAAACATAAGGAAAATTTCAGTGTGTACCAGGTATTCAATGACGATAAGCAACTATTGTTCATTTATTTGGTAGGATAATGACACTCGGTTATTTGTAAAATGTCTTTTGTAGAGATGTAAAATACTGGAGTATTTCTGGTAGAAATGTCATGATGTATATAGTTGAAATCAGACTGACAGAATAAAATGTTAAAACATATGGAAAAACATTAAGAACTATATAATATGGATGATGACAATATAGGTGTCCATTATAATGTGTTTATATGTTCTATATTATTTGACGTTTCCCCTAACACACACACACACACACACACACACAAACACACACACAAACACCTTGCTGTTATCATTGACTTTCTCTCTCTTAATATCCCTCCAAATCCACCAAGTCAATAAATCCAAAGGCTCCATCTTCAAAAACAAATCCAAAGTCTAATCACTTCCCACTGTCTCACTCCCTCTTTAATTTAAATTACTATCTTTCACCTGGATTATACCAATTTCCAATTAACTGGTTTCCTGCCTCAATTCTTTCCCCTACTCAGAGCATACTCTCTACTTCACAGCCAGAATATTCACTTGAAAAGTTATATCATGTCACTCCTTTGCTTGAAACTCCCAAATGGCCCCCATCTTTCTCAAAACAAGAGCCTTCACAGCTGCCTCTGTGACCTCATTTCCTACCACTTTACTCCCTGCTAACTGTCTGCACATGACTTTCCTGATCAACCTTTTACACATACTGTTCTGTTTGGACTATTCCCCCCTCACGTATCCATATGGCTCCCTTTCCGATGACTTTCAACTGTCTTCTAAAACTAGACATGGCGCTAGTTGGTTTTAAAAAGAGCCTCAACTCTCTCCGGGGCTTGGACTCAGAGTGCCCTTCTCGCCATCAGGGCACATGTGCTTCATCTCATAAGAGAAAGAAAAATGCAAAGAAGTAGCTGGTCAAAGGAATGGCACCAGTGAGTGATGATGAAGCCAAGACCAAATTCACCAGTTAAGACTGACAAATGGTGGGTGGCAGTGGGTTAGGTGACTGTCTTCGGCTCGGGTCATGATCTCAGGGTCCTGGGATCGAGCCCCACGTTGGGCTCTCTGCTCAGTGGGGAGCCTGCTTCTCCCTGCCTCTCTGCCTACTTGTGATCTCTCTCTCTCTCTGTCAAATAAATAAATAAAATCTTAAAAAAAAAAAAGAAAGAAAGAAAAAAAAAAAAAAGACTGCCAAATGGGTTAGGAAAACTCTCTTCCACAAAATTACCATAACAATAACAACAGCATTTAAAGACTTTGGAAACCAAGTTAGGAAAGTAAGAAAGAGGACAAAGTTCAACATTTAAAAGGTTTAACTGTTGAAAAATAGTTAAATAAAAAGGAGAGTTTAATTTTTTCCATGAGGAAACAGACATGTACAATCTAGTCCTCTTGATGAAACAAGAACATGTAATGCAGAAATGTAGTACACTTTGAAGATTTACGTAAAATCACTAGGTACAAAGAACTCTATTTTAAAAATGCAACACAAAGCATCAAGCAGTTATGACCTCCCCTTCCCTCAATTATGACAAACTGTTTAAAATGAAAGCTATATTGAGATACATAAACCCCCTCAACTCCTTGAAAAAAAAAATCTCAATGTGATAATAATCATTTATTCATAATTTCACAATAGTATAAGGAACCCCCAAATAGATAATTCACGATTAAAATATAGGCATAATTCAATATTAATATGCAACTGTTTCGGTTCTTGGTCCTTCTGTAACCTCTCAATTCATACTCTAGAGTATAGACCTTTTTAGCACGCCAGTTTGCAATGAACCATCAATGTAAAACAGAATGGCCAACTGTTCCTCTGTTAGTAACAAATGTGCTAATATGTACTAGTTTAAACTTGATCTATCAGTGAGTCAATGAACCATGAAGGGTGGGGGTTAATCAGGGTGTTCTCCAAACAAAGGCTCATGAGAGCAGTGGGGACGCCACTCCCAGACTCACATCTGTGCTGTTTTGAGTGCAGCATGATGGAAATGGCACGGTGTTCATCAAAGTTAAGAGCCCAGAACCTTGTTATAGTATTGGATATACTCACAACAGTTTTATACAAAAAAGCAACCAAACTGTTGCAAAAATAAAACCCAAATACAGGAAATAAAGACCTGAATTAACCACAATTCGCAGGAGCTATTAATATTAAACTATGCCTAGTTAATATGTAACAGTGACGGTAAAACCTTTCATACACAAGATACGACAACTTCCTAGCAAAGGGCAGAAACAGATATTTTATATTAGGAGATTTATGTTAAAATTCATTGGGGTACCACCCAGGTGGGTTAAAGCCTCTGCCTTTGGCTCAGGACATGATCCCAGGGTCCTGGGATCTAGCCCCCGAGTTGGGCTTTCTGCTCGGCAGGCAGCCTGCTTCCCTTTCTCTCTCTTCCTGCCTCTCTGTCTACTTGTAATCTTGGTCTGTCAAATAAAGAAATAAAACCTTTTAAAAAAATTCATTGATTTCACTTCACTGTCAGCAAAAGTTAATTGATGCACACATCTTTACACACACATGAAAATAATTTCAGTCTTACAGTCTATTTAAATAAACCCAGTAACTTCTCAACTCACATAACTTCTGAACTCATTGATGTGAACAACTCTAACAGCTAAGATAGGCTCAAAGACCATTAGTAGAACGAATCACCTATTGCCAGAAATAGTCACCTCAGTACTTCCATATTTTAATGTTGAAGTGGTCAAGTCTACAGATAGAGAAAGAATGAACAGAAAAAAGAGCTAAGACAGGGGAAACGAAATTTCAAACAATTATATATCCCATTTACTTTTATTCAATTATTATTATCCTTACTCTCCCCAATTAAATATCCAGAGAGGTCTGGGGCAAGATGGAGATGTAGGAACATCCTGAACTCACGGCCTCCTTGGACTCATTAAGTCTACAGCAAGTTATAGACTGATTCTCCCTGAAGAAGAACTACAAGCTATCTGAACAGCTTCTACACAGTAGAAAATGATAGGAAAGATGATGAAACACAAAGAACTCCCATCCCTGACCCGGAACTGTAGGGAAAGGGATAGGACTCAGAGCAGATCCCTCTGCTCTGGCGCATAGGGAAAAAAAAAGCCCTGGCTTTAAAAAGCAGCTAGTATATAGAAGATCCAGCCCTAGAAACCTGATGAATGTCAAGAAAGCTATGGAAACTCACTCTGGGTTGGAGGGGCTGGTGAGCACCATGGTTTCTAGTCCTCCTTGCCTTGACAGCACAGACAGAGCAGGGCTCTGAGCACACTAGCTGGTGGGCTGCCCCAGCTGGCACTGGGCCCCTAGCCCACACCAGCCCCAGATGCCCTGCAGCACAAACGGGGGAAAAAAAAAAGCCGCTGTTCAAAAGAACAAATAGAATATCAAGGAACTGGCCCTAGAACCCTGCTATATTATGGGGGAGCTGCTGGAACTCTCTGGGCCAAAGGAGCAGGTGAGCACCACGTTTACATTCCCTCTTAACCTTGGTAATATTGATGGGAACAGGGTCTGAGTGCCTGAGCCAGCTTAGCACCTAAGTGAGACCTGGCACCCTAGTCCATCCCGGCCACAGCCATCCCACCGAGGCAGCCCCAGAGTGCCATCCACTGGGACACCCCTGGTCAGCACCCACTATAGCTCCAGCCATCACACAAAGATGACACAGATACAAAGCACTGAGAACAGTCCAGGCTCACACCACTTTGGCTTCAGGCAGCTTGCTAGGGAACCCCCTGGCAAAGAGCATTCCAGGACATGCTAGTTGACACCTGCTTCAACTCCAGCTGCCCAGCTAGGATGCCCCCTGCAGAGAGTACCCTAGGAACTTCCAGCTTGTGCCCACCTCATCTCCAGCTGCCCTGCCAGGGCACCCCCTGTGCAGAGCACCCCAGGTCACCCTAGCTTCTACCCACTTCAGCTTCAGCTGTCCTGTGAGGGTACCCTCACTGTGGAGAGCCCCAGAACCACCACAGTCCATGTCCACTTTAGCTACCACTGGCCTGCCAGGGTGCCCCTTGAGCAGAATACATGGGATGTCCCCCACCCTGCCCCATGCTCCACACCTTGGCTCCAGCCACCTCACCAGGGTACCCTGAGCATAGAGACTTTTAGAACACCTTTATACCCACTTCAGCTTCAGCTGTCTGGGAAAAGTACCTTCTGCACATAGAGCCCTGGGACTCCCAGCTTGCACCTACTTCCACTTCAGCTGTCTTTTGGGGGCACTCCCTATGTGGAGAGACCAGGCCCTACACCATCTCATGCCAGCTGTCCTGCTAGGGTGCCCTCTGTGTAGACCCATACAACCCTCTCCCACAGTATGTATACACCTCTCCCACAGTATGCAGATCATCAACTGCAAGAGAGCCCCAGGACACGTGCACAAACACAGACCATTCCTTCAAGTTTAGAAGCACTTGTTCTAATTCATAGAAACAGAAAGTCAAGCAGAAGGGAGAGACAGAGGAATATGCTCCAAACAAAAGAACAAGACGAAACCTCACAGAAAGAACTAAATGAAACAGAGACAAGCAATATGCCTGATAAGGAGTTTAAAGTAATGATTGTAAAGATGCTTACTAGATGACAGAGAAGAGTGGAAGAACTCAATGAGAATTTCAACAAATGAAAAATAATCAGAGTAGAATAACTTAAATAAAAAATACACTAGAGGGAATCAACAGTAGATTAGTAGATGCATAAGAATGAATTAGCAATCTGGAAGATAAGGTAATGAAAACCAGCCAAGCTGAACAGTAAAAAGGAAAAAGAATTTTTAAAAATGAGAATAAGTTAGGGGATCTCCTGGTCAATATCAAGCAAATGAACACTTGCATTATAGAAACCCCAAAAGGAGGAGAGAAAAGAACTGAAAACTAAATTGAAGAAATATAGCTGAAAATTTCCCTAACCTAGATGTCCAGGTTTTGGAAGCACAGAGAGTTCCAAATTAGATGAACCCAAGGAGGTCCACACTATGTAATATTTAAAATGTCAAAACTAAATTAAAATTAAAAATAAAATAAAAAGCTCAAGAAACAACAAGTGTTGCCAAGAATGTGGAGAAAAAGGAACACTCATGCACTATTGGTGGGAATGAAAACTGGTACAGACACTACAGAAAAAGAGAGAATTTCTTTTTTTAAAGATTTCATGTATTTATTTGTCAGAAAGAGAGAGCAAAAGAGAGCACTAGCAGGGGGAGCAGCAGGCAGAAGGAGAAGTAGCCTCCCTACTTAGTAAGGAGTCTGATGTAGGACTCAATCCCAGGGAGCATGACCTGAGCCAAACATAGATGCTAACTGACTGAACCATCCAGCAGCCAGAGAGAATTTTTAAGGTAGCATAAGAAAAGCAAAAAGTTATATACCAGGGAAATCTCCTAAGAGTTTCAGCTGATTTTACAGAAAAATTTTGAAGTGGCACAATTTATTCAAAGTACTAAAAGGAAAAAACCTACAACCATGAATACCCAGCAAGATTATTATTCAAAATTGGATAGATAAACAGTTTCCCAGACCAAAAAAAAAAAAAAAAGTTAAGAGAGTTTATCACCACTGAATTGGGGTTAAAAAAAAAAAGGAAAAGATCAAGGAAACCAAGGTCCAATTCTTTGAAAAGATAAACAAAAATGATAAAACTTTTTCCAGATGCATCAAGAAAAAAACTGAGAGAAACTAAGTGAATAAATAAAATCAGAAACAAAAGAAAATAACTCATACCACAGAAACACAAAAAATTATAAGAGACTATTATAAAACGTTATATGCCAATAAACTGAACCTAGAAGAAATGGATAAATTTAGAAATACAATCTTTCCAAACAGAATCAGGAAGAAATAGAAAATCTGAACAGACCAATTACTAGTAATTAAATTAAATTGGTAATCAAAAAAACCACCAATAAATCAAAGTCCAGGACCACATGGATCCACAAGTGAATTCTACCAAACATTTAAAGAATTATACCTATTCTCGAGGTAATGATCACTGAGCCTCAGTGGCTCAGTCATTAAGCCTTCAGCTCAGGTCATGATCTCGGGGTCCCGGGATTGAGCCCCACATCGGGCCCCCTGCTCAGCGGAGAGCCTGCTTCTCTCTCTCCCTCTCATACTTCCTGTGTTCCCTCTCTATTCAAAAAAAGAAAAAGAAAAAAAAAAGAAAGAAAGAGAGAGAGAAAGAGGAGGAAGAAAAGCTTCCAAATACTTTCTATGAGGTGAGCGTTATGCAGATACTAAAACCAGGTGGACATCACACACGCAAAAAAAAGGGAAAACTATAGCCCAATATCCCTTATGAACACAAATGAAAAATACTCAATGAAATATTAGAAATCTGCATTCAACAATACATTAAAAAAGGGACATTCACCATGAGCAAGTCAGATTTATTCCAGGGATGCAAGGATAGTTTAGTGTTTGTAAATCAATCAACATAATATAACATATTAACAAAATGAAGGATTAAAAAAAATCAAATGGTTATTTCCATAGATGCAGAAAAAGCATTTGACAAAATCCACCATCTTTTTATGATAAAAAACTGCCAACTCAGTGGGTTTATAGAGAACATACCTCAACATAATAAAGGCTATGAATGAAAAAAACCCCAGCTAATATCATACCTAGTGGTAAAAACAGAGCTTTCCCTCTAAGATCAGATATAAGACAAGGAAGTCTGCTCTTGCCACTTTTATTCAATAAAGTACTCAAATCCTAGCCACAGTAATCAGACAAGAAATAAAAGGCAACCATATTAATAAGAAATTAAACTGTCACTATTCTTATATGACAAGATACTATACATAAGTAATTCCAAAGGCTTCGAAAAAGTAACAAATGGGGGCGCCTGCGTGGCTCAGTGGGTTAAGCCGCTGCCTTTGGCTCAGGTCATGATCCCAGGGTCCTGGGATCGAGTCCCGCATTGGACTCTCTGCTCAGCAGGGAGCCTGCTTCCTCCTCTCTCTCTGCCTGCCTCTCTGCCTGCTTGTGATTTCTCTCTCTGTCAAATAAATAAATAAAATCTTAAAAAAAAAAGAAAAAGTAACAAATGTATTCAGAAAGTTGCAAGATAAAAAAATTAATACCCAGCAATCAACTGCATTTCTCTATACTAATGCTAAAGTAGCAGAAAGAAAAATTCAGACAATTCCACTTAAAATTGCACTAAAAAGAATAAGATACCTAGAAATAAACTTAAGCAAAGAGGTGAAAGATCTGTATTCTGAAAACAATAGAAGAGTGATGAAACAACTGAAGACAACACCATCGAATGGAACAATATTCTATGGTCATAAATTTGAAGAATATCATTAAAATGTCCATACTACTCAAGCCATCTACAGATTCAGTGCAATCCCAATCAAAATACCAACAGCATTTTTCACAGAACTAAAATACTACAATTTATATGAAACCTAAAATTGCCAAAGCAATCTGGAAAACAAACAAAGCTGGACCTATTACAACATCAAATTTCAAGATATACTACAAAGCTGTAGTAATCAAAATAGTATGGTACTGACACTAAATAGAGATCAATAGAACAGGATAGAGAGTCCAGAAATATACCCATGATTATATGATCAATTAGTTTATGACAAAAATGGCAAGAACATACAATGGAGAAAAGACCACATCTTCAATAACAGTTCCAGGAAACTTGCCAGCCACATACTAAAGAATGAAACTACTTTTTCACACTATACACAAAAATAAATTCACAATGAATTGAAGATCAGAAACCAGGAAACTCTTAAACAAAAATATAGGACAGTAATTTCTTTGGAATAGGCTACACCAACATTTTTTTAGATAGGTCTCCTCAGGTAAGAAAAAAAAAGCAAAAATAAACTACTGGGACTACACCAAAATATAAAACTTTTTCACATTGAAGGAAACTGTGAACAAAATGAAAAGTCATTCTATTGAAGGGAAGAGGATATTTACAAATGCTATTTTGATAAGGGGTTAAAATTCAAAATATATAAAGAACTTATACAGCACAAAAAAAAAAAAAAATCCGGTTAAAAAATGGGCAGAGGACCTGAATAGATATTTTTCCAAAGACAACATACAGATGACGAACAGACACATGAAAAGATGGTCAACATTACTAATCAATAAGTACATGCAAATCAAAACCACAAGAGATAGATATCACTTAACACATATCAGAATGGCCAGAATCAAAAAGAGAAGAATGAGGATGCAGAGAAAAAGGAACCCTATGCACTGTTGGTAGGAATGTAAATTGGTACAGCAACTGTGGGAAAAGTATGGAGATTCCTTAAGAAATTAGAAACATCACCAAAGGCAAGGAAACCAAGGGCAAAAATGAACTATTGGGACTTCATCAAGATAAAAAGCTTTTGCACAGCATAGGAAACAGCCAACAAAACCAAAGACAAACAACGAATGGGAGAAGATATTTGCAAATGCAAGATCAGATAAAGGCTGTCATCCAAAATCTATAAAGAACTTATCAAACTCAACGCCCAAAGAACAAATAACCCAATCAAAGAATGGGCAGAAGACATGAACAAACATTTCTCCAAAGACATCCAAATGACCAATGGACACATGAAAAAGTGTTCAACATCATTTGGCATCAGAGAAATACAAATCAAAACCACAGAGAGATACCACCTCACATCAGTCAGAATGGCCAAAATTAACAAGTCAGGAAATGACATGTTGGTGAGGATGCAAAGAAAGGGGAACCCTCCTGCACTGTTGGTGGGAATGCAAGCTAGTGCAGCCACTCTGGAAAACAGTATGGAGGTTCCTCAAAAAGTTGAAAATAGAGTTACACTATGAACCAGTAATTGCACTACTGGGTATTTACCCTAAAGATATGAATGTAGTGGGGTGCCTGGATGGCTCAGTGGGTTAAAGCGTCTGCCTTCGGCTCGGATCATGATCCCAGGGTCCTCGGATCGAGCCCCACATCGGGTTCTCTGCTTGGCAGGGAGCCTGCTTCCTCCTCTCTCTCTCTCTGCCTGCCTCTCTGTCTACTTGTGATCTCTGTCAAATAAATACATATAATCTTAAAAAAAAAAAAAAGATATTAATGTAGTGATCCAAAAGGGCACGTGCACCCGAATGTTTATAGCAGCGATGTCTACAATAGCCAAACCATGGAAAGAGCCTAGATGTCCATCAACAGATGAATAGATAAAGAAGAAATGGTACATATATAAAATGGAATATTATGCAGTCACTGAAAAACCGGAAATCTTGCCATTTGCAATGATGTGGAGAGAACTAGAGGGTATTATGTTAAGCGAAATAAGTCAATCAGAGAAAGACAATTATCATATGATCACACTGATATGAGGAATTTGAGAAACACGACAGATGATCATAAGGGAAGGGAGGGAAAAATTAAACAAGACAAAATCAGAGACGGAGACAAACTGTAAGAGATTCTTAATCTCAGGAAACAAACTGAGGGTTCCGGGGGGGGGGGCGTTGGGGTGAAGAGGTGCCTGGGTGATGGACACTGGGGAGGGTATGTGCTATGGTGAGCACTGGGAATTGTGTAAAACTGATGATTCACAGACCTGTACCCCTGAAACAAATAATACATTAGATGTTAATTTAAAAATAAATAAATAAATATATAAATAAAGAAATAAATAAATAAAAATAAAAAGTTTTAAAAAATAAATTAAAAATAGAAATACAATATCCAGTAATTCAACTACTGGGTATTACCCAAAGAAAACAAAAACGCTAATTCAAAAACATAGGTGCACCCATATGTTTCCTGCACCATTATTTATAACAGCCAAGATATGAAAGCAATCCAAGCATCGCTCAGTATGAATAAAGAAGTCGATGCACAGGCGCATACACATGAATATTACTCATCCACACAAAAGAAGGAGATCTTGTCATCTGTAACAACATGGATGGACCCAGAGGGTACTATGCTAAGTGAAATAAAACAGGGAAAGACAAATACCATATGATTTCACTTACATGTGGAATCTAAAAAAAACAAAAACAAAAACAAATGAATAAACAAAAACCAGAAAACAGACTCATAAATACAGAGAACAAACTGATGGTTTTCTGGAGCAGGTGGGCAAATTGGGTGAAGGAGAGTGGGAGATACTGTCTTGTAGTCATGGAGTAAGTGATGGGAATAAAAGTCAATCATATTTAGGGAATACTAACAAAATAGGGAATACTAACAAAATAGGGAATATAGTCAATAGTATTTTAATAGGGAATACAGGCAATTGTATTTTAATAGCAATGCATGAGAGATGCTAGCTACACATGTACCAAAAGTGTATCATACCAACTTGTGGAATCACTATGTTGCACACCTGAAATTAATGTACCAATGTGTGTCAAATACATTTCAATTAAAAAAAAAATCCAAACTGAAAAATACATGTTACTGGCTTTAAAAGTTTTTTTTTCTTTTTTCCTGCTCTGTTTAGAAGTCAACCATAGAATTAGTTAAAATAAATAGCATTTAAATATGATTAACTTTACAAAAATCCCATTTGATAAAATAACTGTATATTCACTCTTCATAAACTATTAAGTTATGAAAATGTTAGGGGAAAATTACATGAACCCATTTTTTGGTTGTTGTTGTTGTTTTTTTTTTTTTTTAAGATTTTGTTTATTTACTTGACAGAGACAGAGAGATCACAAGTAGTCAGGCAGGCAGAGAGAGAGGAGGAAACAGGCTCCCCACTGAGCAGAGATCCCGATTTGGGGCTCGATCCCAGGACCCTGAGATCATGACCTGAGCCGAAGGCAGAGGCTTTAACCCATTGAGCCACCCAGGTGCCCCCCACAGTTGCTTTTGCTCCAGTATACAGGCTCCCTTCTCAGAACCTTTGGACTTAGTTCTGTTTTCTCTCTTTGGAAAGCTCTTCTCCCCGGATATCCACATAACTTACTACCTTCCCCTCTTTGCATACTTGCTGAAATGTTATCTTCTCCGAGAGAGAGCACTTTCTCTCCTTGCAGCTACTGGTCACCAACATTCCTTATCTCCCAAATTAATATTTCTCCACTGTCTGGCATGCTAATTATCTTATTATTATCTTTTTTTATTAAATTGATTAATTTATTTTCAGAAAAACAGTATTATTTTTTCACCACACCCAGTGCTCCATGCAATCCGTGCCCTCTCTAATACCCACCACATGGTACCCCGAGCTCCCACCCCCCACCACTTCAAACCCCTCAGATTGTTTTTCAGAGTCCATAGTCTCTCATGATTCACCTCCCCTTCCAATTTCCCCCAACTCCCTTCTCCTAACACCCCTTGTCCTCCATGCTATTTGTTATGCTCCACAAATAAGTGAAACCATATGATAATTGACTCTCTCTGCTTGACTTATTTCACTCAGCATAATCTCTTCCAGTCCCGTCCATGTTGCTACAAAAGTTGGGTATTCGTCCTTTCTGATGGAGGCATAATACTCCATAGTGTATATGGACCACATCTTCCTTATCCATTCGTCCGTTGAAGGGCATCTTGGTTCTTTCCACAGTTTGATGACCGTGGCCATTGCTGCTATAAACATTGGGGTACAGATGGCCCTTCTTTTCACAACATCTGTATCTTTGGGGTAAATACCCAGGAGTGCAATGGCAGGGTCATAGGGAAGTTCTATTTTTAATTTCTTGAGGAATCTCCACACTGTTCTCCAAAGAGGCTGCACCAACTTGCATTCCCACCAACAGTGGAAGAGGGTTCCCCTTTCTCCACATCCTCTCCAACACACATTGTTTCCTGTTTTGTTAATTTTGGCCATTTTAACTGGTGTAAGGTGATATCTCAATGTGGTTTTAATTTAATCTCCCTGAAGGCTAGTGATGATGAACCCATTTTTTAATTCAATGATTTTATCAGTTAGAAAGTTTTTTCAGTGTATCGTCTCTGGATTACATATAAGTTAGTCAATGTGCCTTTGAGAGAGTTTTAATTATCTGTAGGACTTTAAAAAAAATCATTAGTATTCCAAGAATATATGTTTCTGTAAAAAGATTCTTGAAAAATTTCATGTACTAAAATATGTGTTGTCCAAGAAAAACCTGAGCTGACCAGTAAAGTGGTAAATACAGATTTTATTCAGAACTGTTCCAACTGAGGAGAGGGACCTCCATATATTCAACATGAAAACCTGGAAACTCACAGCCAAGGAGCAGGGTGGGGTCAATTGGACACAAAGTTATTAAGAGGAAACATGGGAAGTGAAGCGGATTCTGACTTCAACCCACTTAACAGAATTCTTGCTGAAGACACACCAGGGGATCAGATATCAGATGGAGAACGAGGAATCTGACCAGATATTAAGGGTCATCAGGTGTGGGCTGAGGGGGGGTCCAATTAAACAGACTTAGCAGGGTTCTTGCTAAAAATGTATTTTTACAACAAGAGTGCAGATGCGCCCAGCGAAATTTCAGGAGCCTGAAATTTACATAAAATTAACCTTGTATTATACATTATAATAATGTGTGTTTCCAAAAGCCTAACAATTCAGTATAAGAAAACGGAGGGGAAAACAAAATCTAAGGGATACTCTCCATCAAAATGATACTGATTTAGGACTTTGTTTCTGGGAGATTATGGCACCCGACTGAAGCAAATTTTGCTACACAAGCTCTAGTCCAAGATGTCAGCTCTTCCTAAGTTTATCTATAAATGTAATGTGCTCTCCTTAAAATACCAAATTTTATTTAGATTTTATTTTCCAAATCTAGACAAGCTCATACTAATGCAGTTATCTGAAAATTAACCTGCAAAAATAAGGAGAAACCCTGGAGAAGGTGGGGTAGGGAGGTCTATGAGAAGAACTAGTCCTATCAAATAATGAAAAATACGGCAAAATCTCTTTCAAATAAGCACTGGCACATGAATAGACAGACCCAGTGGGATAGAAAAAAAAAAAAACTCACATACATACAGAAATTTGGTATATGATAAAAGTGGTATCTCAAAACTCTGGAACAAAGACTTTTTAGTACATGGTGTTAGGACAACTGTGGGGTTATTTGGGAGAAAAAGTAAGGTCCATACCTTACACTACATACAAAATAAACCCCAAATAAATTAGAGATCTAAAATTAAACTCACAAGTACTAGAAGAAAACATGAATGATGTTTTCTATAACCTGGTATAAAGAAAGGCTATTTACGAGGACTCAAATACAAGAAGTAATTAAGAAAAACAGTGACAAATTTGACAACATAAAAATTTTAAAACAAAAACTTTGACTCAAAAGTCACTATAAGAAAAGTTAAGGAAAGGAGTGCCTGGGTGGCTCAGTTGGTTAAACAGCTGCCTTTGGCTCAGAGCATGATCCCAGAGTCCTGGGATGGAGCTTTACACTGGGCTCCTTGCTCAGCAGGGAGCCTGGTTCTCCCTCTCCCACTGCCCCTGCTTTGTTCCCTCTTTCACTGTCTCTCTCTCTGTCAAAAAAAAAAAATCTTCTAAAAAAATTTTAAGAAGTTAAGGAACAAATTATGTATTAGGAGAAAAATATTTGTAATATGTATCACAGAAAATATATATATGATTTATATATATTATATGTAAACAACTTTTAAAAATTAAAAATTAAGGAGCAAAAACACCAAAAGTATTATAGAAAAATAGGCATATGATATGAAGACAATTCACAAGATAGGTAAAATGGCCCTTAGACATATGAAAAGATGTTCAACTTTATTCCTAACTTTCAAAAATGCAAATTCAAACTATATTAACACATTATTTCTCACCAATACCACTGGAAATTTTCTAATGCATGAAAGCACAACATGTTGGTAAGGAAAGCCACTTTCATACACTGCTGATAAACATGAAAAACAAGTTCCCTAAGATAGGGAGCTTGCCAATATCTAGTAAAACACACATGCGTCTACCCTTTAACCCAGAAGTCTACTTCTATAAAGTTAATTTCAAGATACAATATATACAAAATTACTTCTTGCAGATTTTGTGACTGTAGATATTAACAACAATCAAAATTCCCAAACATGAACAAGTAATGAATAATGTATGGTACAGACCACACCATAGTTTTATATAGTTATAAAAACAAAAAGCCCCAACAAAGCAAGAAAAAAAAAAAGAGCTATGAAATGATTTTCAGTATATGTAGTTAGGTGAAAAAGGCAAAATACAGAAGACTTTATATTTTATGTTACTTTTTATTTAAGAAAGGAATTTTTAAAATCCATAGTTCTGGTAATTTTGCGAAAAGAACTGTAAGATAAACCAGAAACTAACAGAATTGATATCTATAAAAGGGATGAGGTGAAAAGGATATTGAATGAGTTTTTTCTTTTGGAAACATGTTTATGTTCTACACATCCAAAAAATATAATTAAATCAATGAAGATGGAGGGGGGAAAAGCAAACTAAAACTGAATAGAGTCAAATGAATAACAACTACTAGGAAGAGAAAAAAAATCCTTTTTTTTTTTTTTTTTTTTTGGTGTAAGGGGCCAAAAGAGACAAAAAACAAAAACAAAAAAACTGCCAACAAATCTTGAACTCATTTTGGTAGAATTATTTTTCATAATGGTTTGGTTGCAGCTATTCTGAAAATCTTTTGTGACTACCATATGATTGGGCACGTGGAACAATGTATCGCGGCTAGGAGTCCGAGCTCTTCCTATGGAGGAAGGAGATACAAATTGGGAAAGGAGACAAAAAAGGAAGAAGACAGCAGGATCATATTAGAATTACGGTCATCTATATAAAGTCCTATTTCTAGTCAGTATTTCCTAGCTCTACTGCTACAAAACCCGGGAAGTTATGACATCCTAATAACAATGTGCATACCCCTCAGCTAGATTTCTGTTCTGCAATACCATCCCCCCCAAAAAAGGCACCACAACTTCTTACAGAAATAGCTGATCCCAGGGCTGGGGCAGTCAGGACCGGATAGAATCCTGGAATATCCTGTTGTGCCAAAAGATGAAGAAATCTTCCCAAATTAATGGAAACAGATTGAAAGAATACAGGAGCCCTCTTTAAAGAATTCCTTAAAAGGTCTTCTTTTCTGTGCCTCCGAGGAAATTCCATTTGCATAAAAGAGAACTGCTTCTCTCTCTGGCTAAACCTAGCTCCTTCATTTAGTTCAAGGCACTTGTATCTACCAATGCAAGAAATCAGGGTCCTCTCTCTCTTGATTCAGCTAATTTCATGACAGAAACATCTTTATTTTTTTTCCCTCCTGAGTCTGACATCTAAAATTGACAGATCAATTTCAGTCATTACTGTTTCTGGCTATCCTAGTCAACAACAGGAAAATCTTAGCAGTTGCCTAACATTAATATGACTATGGTTTTAACTAAAAGTCAAATATTGAATGACATTTTAGAACCAAGCAGCACTTAAACATAAGGGGCACAGATATGTATTAACTGTAAATAACTATGTCGTTGACATCTATCACTTCTTGAATTTTTATATATTTGATCCCTAATTAGATATGCAGCCAGGGAAGGGCTTACAAGGATAACAGGATCCCACCAATATACCAAAAATAGTAGCTAATATAGTTCGCCAGGCTAAAATTACATTTACTTTGAAGCAACATGACTGACTACGGAACAGGCCTTCTAACTTTTACAGCATCGTGATACTCTTGTGGGCTAAGAACATGGGCTGGGGAGCCAAACTGCCCATGTCTGTATCCAAATTTAACAATTTTACAGTTATGTGACCTTGTGCAAACTTTCCACCTGTCTTGTTTTCCCCATCTCAAAAATGGTAATGATAACAGTCCCTGTCTCAAGGACATTGTGGATATTAACATTAGTTGGTATATGTGAAATACGATGATGCTAATAATGATGAATTCTATTAGTATTTTAGTATATATGCTATAGGGAACTAACAGTCCCTCTCACCTTCCCCTCTGAGAAGATGATGCTTAAACTTACTTTTGAAGGACTAAAAGATTTGGGAATGTAAATTCTAGAAAAGCTCAACAAAAACTTGGCAAGCTATGTGATAAGAACAGTTATCCTTTATTGAGTGCCCACTGTTTGGCACACACTGTACATTTAAGTATTGCACTAACCTAGCTAGGTTGGCATTAGATTTTACAGCTAGGAATTCAAAAGCTCATTGAAGTTATGAAGTAAAATACACAGCTAAGTTAGTGGCTAGGAACCAAACCTTGACTACCCAAATAAAAATCCCATTGGTCAATAAAAATCCCAATGACTCATTCATAAACCCAGCAATGATAGACTCTCCATTCACTGAAGTTAAAAGAGGACAAAAAGAAGAGCCAGCCATGCTGCCATCTTAGATCATCCCTTCCACCCAGCAGTTCTATCAGGACTACATTGTCACCCTATTCCTGACAGATTGAAGAGTATCCATGGTAAGCAGTTTAAGTTTCAAAACTTGTGGAGTTTGAACTTGAAAGTCTTTATGCAGAGCAGAATGGAAATATTTTTGATATCATGGACACTTTTGAATGAAGAACAGCACGTCCTGGAAGAAAATTCCTAGTAAATGCTGGGCATGTATCCTGTCAGATTGTTTTCAACCTTCCAGTCTTGCTGCTCCAAACTTGGGGAATGGGAAACCCCCTCCCCTTAGATTGCACAGGGGCCTCTCCTTTGCCAAGATCAAGTTTCGGTATTACCTGGCTTTCCCAGCAGAGCAATTTCATCAGATTCTCATCTTCTAGAAGTTACTCAACCTACATGGCCCATGATGTCATCCCTCCCGGTACTACCACAGTTTTTGTTCTATTTTGTTTTTAAGATTTTATTTATTTATTTGACAGAGAGAGAGATCACAAGCAGGCAGAGAGGCAGGCAGAAGCAGGCTCCCCGCCGAGCAAAAAGCCCGATGCAGTGCTCGATCCCAGGACCCTGAGACCATGCCACAAGCCGAAAGCAGAGGCTTTAACCCACTGCGCCACCCAGGTGCCCCCTATCACAGACTTTTAAAATACACATTCTTGACAATAATATATTTAGTTTCAAATATATGGCACAGTCTGTTACACTTTGCCTTTTAAGAAACCAAGACTACTCTTTTAAACCAAAAGATTTTAAATCTTTCTTTGGGGAGGCAGTAGGAGGATAGTGAAAAACTGGTGGATTTCTGACTTGGAACAACATGGGTTTGAATGTTATTCCACCCCTTTAAAACTGTGTGACCCAGTGCAAGTCAATTAATCCCTCAGAGTTGTTTCCTTAGCTATCTGCAGGGATTTAAAAAGTCTTGACCATGATCAGTGTGTTGCAGATCAAGACTAAATGAGTTGCCTTATGTTAAAAGCATCTGGGACAATGCCGAACACATACCAGAGAAGCAATATATTCAGCTCACTTCACCAACATTTACTGAGTTAGGCAAACATTTGTAACATAACAAACATTTATGGAGTACTTACAATCTGGGAATCCCAATTCCACATGCTTAAAAAATCTGTGCTCAGAAGAGCTTACAGTCTAATAAGGTATCACCTACATATGCCAAGAATTAGAATGGAAGCAACGACTCGTTCTATCAGAGGTATGAGAAGTGCTACCAAACCGGAAAGAGACAAGTGCCTGATTTTGCTATGTGGCTCAGCTTTGCAGAGGCTTTGCTGGCTACACCACTTGAGTGCAAATGGGACTTCACTGGGCAAACAAGATGAGAGAAACAGATAAGTAATCTTTGCCACTTAGGCAGCAGCAAGCAGGAAAGCACTGTGGTACAAGAGAACTTGGCCTGACACTGAATGTCCCAGATAGCCCAGGAAGCCAAGCACACCAATAGGCTTCACTTGTTTGTGCCCACCTCTCTTCTTTTTATTAGAGAACTAACTACGGGTATCTAACTAGTAGAAACAGAAGAGCACACTTTTTCAAATTTCGCACATTTCCATTTAAGGTAATTTTTCAAAGAAAAAAAAACAGAAAATAGGTGTTTCTCTTTAAGGACAAGGGCAAAAAAAATGGTTGTTTTGAAAATACCATCATCATGTTTCAGCGTGTAGCCTTCGCAAATATCCACCCACCTGCCTCAAACAGCAACAAACATTCATACAAGATTACAATTCCTGGAGTTGCACATAATATCGATATAAATAACACACAATTCCATTAGCATTAATGGTAGTCTAATGAATGCCAGGGGGCTTAATAATAATTTGTCATTTAATATGAAATATTATGTACTTCCTACTTATGCATACTGTGAGGATGCTGCTTTATTACTTCTTTACCTCATTTCTTTCCAGTGAAAAAGTTGTTAAGTGACAATTCATTATACTCTCATCTAAGTACTGATGCAACTTTTAATCTCTCATGTTAGGCTTACAGCATTTGTGATTCACTTATCAAACTCTAAACATAAAGCCTAGAAATTAGACACAAACCATTATTTTTATATACGTTTTAAAATTCCTTTAATAAAAAAGAAAAAAAAGAACTGCTATCTTTTTCATAGGTGCATGCCAGATCCCTTTCAAGGCATCTGAGAAACCACAATAATGGTGATAATCATGAGGAGGAATTCTTTTTTAGGACTAAGAAGTGCATTATAATGTCACTGCTCACCCTAACTGTTGGGGGCAAGCATTAGAACTCCAATCTAGATGCCTGATTCGTAATGCTTGGTTGGGGTGGGGGTGGGGGATATTATACAGTGAGAATCTTCAAACAAGACGATATACCACATTTCTTTTAAGAAAAGGGTGCCTGGGTGGCTCAGTTGGTTAGGGCGACTACCTTCAGCTCAGATAATGATCCTGGGGTCCCAGGATCAAGTCCTGCATTGGGCTCCCTGCTCAGCGGGGAGTCTGCTTCTCCCTCTGATCCTCCCCCTCTTCCCATGTTCTCTCCCTCTCTCAAAGAAATAAATAAAATCTTAAAAATTTAAAAAAAAGAAATAAAGAAAAGGATTTAAAGTCCTTTCTTTTTTCCAGGACAGAGTCTAAATTGTACAGTAAATAAAATACACTTAAGAACTGTAGACTCTACCACAGACCTGAGAGGTGATAACACATCACTTAAGGGTTCATGTTAGGGAATCAGACAGATCTGGATTTGTTCCCAGCTCCTCCACCACGTATTAGCTCTTTAACCTCAGAATAGAAAAATTTTAAACTATTTTAAGCCTTAGTTTTCTCATGTATAAACCAAGAGATAATGAGTATATTAAAAATTTAATTATACTATTTGCTGCATGCATTCTTTTAATTCCTCAAACCTCAAACAAAACTCTTAATATTCCCCTTTTTTTTTAAGATTTTATTTTTTTATCTGACAGACAGAGATCACAAGTAGGCAGAGAAGCAGGCAGAGAGAGAGGAGGAAGCAGGCTCCCTGCTGAGCAGAGAGCCCGATGTGGGACTCGATCCCAGGACCCTGAGATCATGACCTGAGCCGAAGGCAGCGGCTTAACCCACTGAACCACCCAGGCACCCTTTAATATTCCCCTTTTAACATGAGAACATATTTGTAGTTCTTGACACCATGAGGATTTAATGAGATAATTAATAAAAATTACTTATAAAAGTGGCACATAACAAATGCTTAATAAATGTCAGAAACTATCATTAAGATTTAAAATTTTAAAATAATGACTTCTTTATAATCTAGTGAAGGAAGAAATGTTAACTAATTTACTTAACAGCATGAAAACTTTCTGTAACATATTATTGGAAATATTTAAAGAAATTCTCATTTAGCCTTTGAATATAACACATGGTAAAATGTGACAAAGCATACCTAAATGTTTTCTCCAGAGAAGGAATTTAATTATATACAAAAGGCATAGACAAAAGGACTTTAATCTAGCATAAGAATTTGAACTATATCAGAAACAACCTGAGAATATACCTCTTAACTCCTATTCTCAAGATACTCTGTCAATGATTGCAGCAGGGATATAATTTTCTCCTATAAAATACCAATTAGTTGTTTTAAAATATAATTATAGTCAATTACATGCAAAAACATATTCCTCCCTTAGGATGAAAATGCTACAGAGGCCAATAAGCAGCTCTTGGGAAGATGGTCCTGTGTCACTCATGCCAAGTACAAACAACATTATGAGCTCCCTTAGAACTAATTCTAACTTGCCTTCAGCTGAAGGAGTAATGGTTATGAATTAGAGCTGATGCTAGTAGGAAAGAAACTTCAGGGGGCAAGAGAAACTCTTGGCATGCCTGTCAGTCTTTATCAGGCTCTTGTGAACCAATCCCAAGGTAAAAGTTATGGAAAAGAAGTGATAATCTTATATGACTCAGGAATAGGTATTGGCTAACCTTTAAGAATATTTAACAAAGCAAGAATAAGACTATAACTATAATTAATCCCTGGAAAGATACCTTTGTAAGTGTGGAGTACAGAGTTTTACATATGTTCATTAAACCAAACTGCTGTTCAGATCTTTGACATCTGTGGTCTTTGGCCCTGACAACACATTAAAACCTCAAGGACCATAAGAACACTGAAGCTTGAATTACTGAGACAAATTTAATCAGAACCTCTGAATTCTCAGAATCAGGAATAGCAAAGTCCTAAGAAGAAGGAACTTTTTTAAAAAATGAGATTCATAAATACATGCCATAGCAAAAATGCTATTCTTTTCTATGACAGCCTTGCAATTGAATAGAATTGAATAAAAACATGTATTCTTTCATGTTTTTAATTTTTTCTTGTTTTAGAGGTAGGGAGGGGCACAGGGAGAGAATCTTAAGCAGGCTCCATACGAGGTATGGATCCAACATGGGGACCTATCTCACAATCCTGAAAAATCACAACCTGAGTCAAAAATCAAGAGTCAGACACTTGGGGCATTTCGCTGGCTCAGTTGGTTAAGTGTCTGCCTTCAGCTCAGGTCATCAACCTGGAGTCCTGGGATCAAGCCCCACGTTGGGCTCTCTGCTCCGGGGGGACCCTGATTCTCCCTCTCCCCCTATTGCTTCCCCTGCCCGTGCTCACTCTCTGTCAAAAAAATAAAATCTTAAAAATATAGACTCAGATGTTTAACAGACTGAGCCACCCAAGTACCCCTAATAATTTTAAAATAATTTTTAATGTACTTATTTCATATTCTCTGCTTATTCTAGCATATGAATTCTTGGCGCGGGGTGGGGGGTGTCTCCTGTTCAAGTTTGTAATGTCTGGGGACTCTTGTTCACAGTGATTTTTTTTTTTTACACTACTAATTGCTGGAATGAAACAATAACTCAAAATGTCAAACTGGTTCAAAATAAATAGTACTTTTTACTGTACGTTATTAAGCAAATTTTGCATGAGTCCAATGTTTCCATACATTTACATTTTCAGTTAGAAATTTGATGGAATTGGAGATTGGTTCAAAAAGATTATTTTTAATATGTTAATATCCTTTGAAGAGCTACGTAGTACTACTAATAATTACTAATTTAGTAGAAACTAGTTTAATTTCAGTATTTTTCTCTGAAGGTCCAGCTAGAAAGCAACAAAAAGTTCAAGAAAGAAAAAAAATTCTAAAACTTTGAAGTAAATTTTTTAAACTCAATTTCAGTCTTCGATTTGATAAAATATATTTTCCCTATCTGCAAATTGAGTTGTAAGCAATATATAAACTTATAAAAAGAAAAAAATACATTAAAGTGTATATTTAATAAGTAACTTGTACTAAAAAGAATAAAATTACATGGGCAGTCTCTGAGAGTTCCAAGTCTATGGTTGCCATAGTGAGTGTACATTCTGGTAGCTCAAAGACATCAGGTCTTTGTGTGCCCAGCAGTCAGCAAAAAAGAACATGCATGACAGGTTCGAAATACTATGAGGTTATCATCCCCAGGGATAACTGAATCAGAGACTTCCCAATGCTTTACTTCAAACAAAGACTTATTCAGTCCCATCTGAATTATATAAAACACCTAAATTAGGAGCTACACTTGCCCAAGAGTGAGTGACAGGTGCAGTGGACTCCCACCCAGGAGGAAGGTCCTGGGGATTGGGGTGGTGACCCTCCAGAGCTCAGTTTGAAACCACTACAGGAAGCCGACATCATATGACTTTTGTTGGACAGAGTACTTCCAGTGGGACTGGATTTTGATATTTACATGCAAATAATCTGATACATATTTAATCGTTTTCTACATAATATTAATATATATTGATAGTAAAACCATATTCAAGAGTGAAAGACATAATTTTGATGTTCTACTCAACTGGTCATAAAACAATCTTAAATTATTTTTTAGTGCTTCAAAAGAGAAATTATCCATATTTCAGACATAATGTCTTTGCAGAAAATAACTTGTCCCTAAGAAGACAAGTATTGCCAATTCAAATAGTACGCCATGAAATGTCTGAAGCTATCATACATTTGATATATAACTGCTTATTTTTAAATAATCATTATAATGTTGATCTTTAGTTTATTATTCCTTATAAGTACATCATTTGGCAGTACATCCAAGTAAAATTTGCTATCATTCTGTTCTCCTGCTAAGAAAAATTATGCCTGATTCATGATAGCATAATGGATATAGGTTGGATTTAAAAAAAAATATTTCACCATAATTTTCTTACAGAAGAGAACATAAATATTAAACAAAATCAATGCTTTAGGAAGCCCTAGCTTTTGCTATCAAAGAGAGCATCCTCTGAAGACCAACATTATTATCCCACAGGGAACAGATTTGACATTTGGGGGAAATAAGGGAAAATCATTCTTTTTAGGAATAAAAAACAAGCATTAAGTAATTTTTCCATTTTCTCTATTTTTCATAGCTGAAAACTGAGAGAAGCTGTTGAAATAGAGAGCAGGTTGTTACATTACAAAAGCAAGATGTACTCAATTAAATATGGCTTATTTATATTTGCCTACTTCATGAAATTAGCACTTAGAAATGAAATGGAAAAATGTAGTATCAGAAGTAACAGTCAACCAGATATGTGCTAAAAATGCCTCTGTTAACTGTGTCTGGGTAACTATTAAATTTTACAAGTAAATTAACAAAACCCAAATACAACAACAAAATTCAATGGTCCTATTTTAGAATAGGTTCGTTTTTGTTTTTTAGACCATGACTTGTTTTGTTGTTGTTCTGGCTTTTCTCTTCTCTGCTCACTACCTCCTCACCACCACCCCCCCTTTTTTAAGAAAAAGAGAGCATGCATGAGCCAGTGGGGGTTGGGGGGAGGAGGGGTGGCAGAGGGAGCATGAGAATCTTAAGCAGGCTCCACACCTAGCTTGGAGCCCAACTAGAGGCTCATCTCAAGACCCCGAGATCATGACCTAAGCCAAACTCAAGAGTCAGATGCTTAACCAACTGAGCTACCCAGGCACCCTTTCTCTATTTTAATATATGAGTATCACCCAAGATTCTGTATTTAACCCTCTGCCTTTTTTTTTTTTTAACTCCTTATTACTTTCTTACAAGCTTTCATCATGCCCATTACATCAACTCTACTTTACCTCCTCATGTTTTCCTCTCAAAACACCAGCATACTCAACATCTCCAAGAGGATTCTGTAATATATTCCAAATGTGTCTTGAACAGAACATCTTTCCTTCAAATCAACCAGACTTCTGAATTCATTGTTGTTTCTTCAGGACATTACCTTCTCCAAGTTACTTGGGCATGAGACTTCAGAATATTTTTTTTTCATCTTTGTCCTCACGTCTTCAACCTTCTGCTAAGTCCTCCACTGGAGATCAACCAGTTCATTCCTGTAATCTCGTTCAGGTCTGAGTGGCCCTGAACATCACGTGAGGGGTACTTTGTTTTATTCTCTTCTGTAGGGTATCTGTCAGAAAGCCTCTGAATATGGGGGCACGTGGGTGGCTCAGTCAGTTAAGTGGCTGGCTCTTGATTTTGGCTCAGGCCATAATCTCAGGAGCATGGGATCCTGCCCAGCATTAGACTCTGTGCTGGGCGTGGAGCATATTTAGGGTTCTCTTAATTAACTTAATTAACTTAAGATTTCCTCTGTCCCTTTTCTCTCTCCCCCACTCCCCCCCCCCACAAAAGAAAGGGGGAAAAGCATTTTAAAGCATTATGAATATGCTTTAAAATATATGTTATGGTTTCTAAAGAAGAGGTTTGCTCTGGGTCCAGAGAAGCTTGCAATTCACCGTTTCTAGGAAACCCAAATATGCAGAGACTGGGTCACACCCTAATTGAATAAAAATTAACATGTCCGGTGTACCCATATGCTGTATTTAAAGGTTGTGCATGTTTATCTTTGTATCACAGGTATAAAAAATACTATTAAATTACTTTCACCACAGTAACTATATATGAAGCTTATCAGCAACTATATACCAGCCTTATTCAACGGCATTTTTTAAAGATTTTTAATTTCTGAATCAATGATCAATGTTTATGCTCCCTATTGGTCTGTTTATATTTCCTTTCTGGCCCTTAACACATTTATAATACATATTTTCTTCTCTGTCTCCCAGAGCAAGAGTGCTCCACACAGGCATACATCTCATTCATTTCTGTATTCTCAGAAATTAACACAGGGCCTGATACAAAACATGTGTTGGATGAATAAACCTAATATTGTCTGTTAGCCAATAAAGTTATGGTGACTTTTCTATTACTAAAAATTTAAAAAGATACTGTGTTCAACGGTGTTTAAAAAAAAAACACCTGAATAGTAAAAGGACTTATTTTCAAAGAAAAATTGAAAGTGTTTTAAGACTCCCTTCTTATAAATGCAAATATAAATACAAACTTTAATCTGGCCACTTTTTATCTATGTCTTAAAACTTCAAGTATTTGGGAGTTGGTTTTTTCCTCTTTCTAGTGTTGACCAATTCTTTCCTCAAAAATTCATCAAATCTTATTCATTGCTCCAGTTCAAAATAGAAGTATGCATATTTGAAAATAATCCTTAGTATCCAAATATACTATAATTCTAATTGTAAGATGAATTAGACTAAAGGAAAAACCAGCTGAGGCTTTTAATGTTTTCTTCACATTCATCTTCACAGAATTAAAAAGGGGGGTCTGGGGAAGATGTAGAAGACTGGCGGGAAGAAAACTCCAGTTCCTGATTAAAGACATTCATTCAAAATGAACCCATTCAAAAATATATATTTTTTAAATCTGGTTTTGCCACAGAACCAGTTAAAAGCAAGGTTTAGGGACTTAAAATAGTAATGTCTAATAATCAAACATAAGTCATCTATATTTTTATGATGTACATTTGTATGTATTGCCCTCATCTACCCTTGCCCAAAATTCATTCAAGTCTGGTATAAACACAAATTCCTTGGGTAGGGATTTTAAAAAAATGGAAATCAGCAATCACCATCAGCCAGTCCTGATACAGTACAGTATAGCATAGAACAGGGAGAGTGAAATATGAGACAGGAGGAAAATCCACAGATAGACCCAACTCTGCAAATCAGAGCTGGAAGATAATCACCATATTCCCTCAAGAAAGACACATGCACTTCTGGAGTGAGGCTTGAACCAATCATGCTGACCTCTCAGTTGACAGGCACTTTAATGAACATGTGCCTTACATAGATTTGCAAGTAAAAAATAATAATAACAAGAAAAATTTTCTAAAACTGCAACCTTAAAAGGGAATGTTGGTATAATATAAAGTTTGGTAGAGATTTGGAGCTGTAAACATTCATTTGTTTACATATTGTTTACATATTGTTATAATTCATATATCATGAAATCAACACAGGACTGTCTCTGAGGAGCATGGAGATGAGGAGGAATTGGCTACTCCTATAAGACTTCTAAGGTTACTTGGGGGCAAAGTCATTCATCCAGACCATCATGGTTAAGTTCCTTCATTCTATTAGATGGTTTCAACCCTGTTTTAGTTGTTCACATTGGGTGATTTGAACTGTCAGTCTATTTGTCTGAATCAGCAAAATCACTGTTCTGCAGGAAATTTGCCAGAGAATATGACCTCATATATTTTATAATCTCCAACTCATATCCAACTGGGTTTTGTTCTATTTTTTTTTTTTTTTAGTTTTTTCTTCCAACTCTTATCAAAGTTACACAAAGTAACACTCCCTGAAGATTGCATCCTAAAAGATACATAAATTTATTCATCTCTGTAATTTTTCTAGATTTGATCCTAGACCAAACCAAAAACATCATTCATTAAGCTGGAAAAATATCTGGGCAGTGTTTTTTGTTTTGTGTACATGTGGTCTGTTTTCTTTAGATAAGCCCCAATATGCCCATAAAATTGCTTTTACTAAATTGAGCTTTGTTATGATGTCCTCTGCTTACTTATTATTGATTTTATGGGTGAGACAGATGCAAGCAAGTTGCCTCTGCAGTCACTCTGCCAGCCCTTCACAAGCCCCATGGGAGAAAATTTTCTCAAGCCCTCAGTGAAAGGAAGAGCTTTGCCTCTCCCAATCCAATGGCCTTCTTATTTTATAGAACACAAGTAACATGAGTACCTGCCCAAAGCAATTTAATTCAACTGAACTTACTAATTTTTTTTTTATTTTACTTCAACTTTTTATTTTTTTTTTATTTTTTTTTTTTAAAGATTTTATTTATTTATTTGACAGAGAGAAATCACAAGTAGGCAGAGAGGCAGGCAGAGAGAGAGAGAACTTCAACTTTTTAGAATTTCTTCTCACATAAATTTAAAATAAAACACTGTAAAAGACCCACTGTTAAAGTGGAATGCTTTTAGTTATATATATATATTTTTTTAATTAAATATATATATATATTCACCATGTTTCCAGAGACATGAACTCTACTATGCCCACTGTCATTTTCCTGTCTTTTTTTTTCTTTTAATATTTTATTTATTTGACAGAGAGAGATCACAAGGAGGCAGAGAGGCAGGCAGAGAGAAAGGGGGAAGCAGGCTCCCTGCTGAGTAGAGATCCCGATGTGGGACTCGATCCCAGGACCCTGAGATCATGACCTGAGCCGAAAGCAACAGCTTAACCTACTGAGTCACCTAGGTGATTTTCTTGCCTTCTTGAAAGGATCAGCTCTCCTTGAAAGTCCCAGGGGCACTAACAAGGAAGCACGGGCACCTTAGTAACAGGGTCTCTTATTTTTAATATGTCACTTCAGCTCCTTGTTTATGGGCATAACCTTGTCAGTTGGTTGCCTTTGGTCAATGTGGGTCCTTGGTCTTCTTGATCAATGATGCCTGGCCTGCAACTTTCTAACATCACCATGTGGCTACTCTACCTCTGGCACCTCTCTCTGCCCTGTGTCACCTTAAACCAAACTGCACCATCAACTACATCAGCTGTCTCTACTCTGTCTGATCCAAATGGCAAAAAGAAAGAAATGGGCTGAAAAGGAAAAAAGATTTACAAGTGCAGGAGAAAAAAAAAAAAATCAATCTTGAAACTCAATTTGATTATATTTTACTAGATATGTTCTAGAAATCTAAATTGCATATGTCTACTCATGCATTTTATTTAGCATATAAAATACAAATGCCATTTAGAAATTTCAGAAACACTAAATTCATTATGAGATAATATTTTAGTACATATATTCTTTGTCCTCTGGAGCTTAACTTTTAGAAAAATCAACCCTTATAAAGACAAACTGTTATCCTCAAGTCATATTATTCATATATGCACTTGCCATCAGTACATACGTGGAAGGAAAATAATTCTAATAGAAGTTCAAGAGACAGGAATAGAAAAATACAGTTTCAAAAACAATTCAACTGAACTAAATTACTTAAGAACTATTATTTCAGATTATTAAAGCTTCTTCATTGAAGTGATCATTCAAGAGAGTTACTGCCCAACTCATTCTCTAAGACTAGCATTACCCAGACACCAAAACCCAGATAAAAGATACAAGAAAAAAACAAAAACAAAACAAAAACAAAACAGAAACAAAACTACACACCAATATCACTTATGAATATTGATATAAAAACCCTCAACAAAATATCAGCAAATCAAGTTCAGTGACATATTAAAAGGATTATATACTATGACCAAGTGGGATTTATTTCTGGAATGCAAGGATGGCTCAACATACCAAAATCAATGTAATACACCACATCAACAGAATGAAGGGGGAAAAAAAACATGATCATTAAAATTGATATAGAAAAAGTAGATAACAAAATTCAATTTTCATGATAAAAAACTCAGTTACCTAGGAAAAAAACAAACTATCTTCACATAATCAAGAACTGCTGTACTCACAAATACAGTATCAGGTTCAGATTAATAACCTACAGCAAGTAAACTAAACTCATTAAAAATTCCCCATGAGGAGTACTTACCTGCCAAAATTTTCTTGAATTGTTTAAACCATACATCACAGTGGTCTTCACTTAAATTAATAAGATCAAGTGTAGAATCTTTTAGTTTATTTTGTTCCTTTTTCAAGCAAATGAAGAGAGTGATACCTAGTAAAGTACCATTTCCCTGCTGCTTAGCAGAATAACGTCTTTTCAGTTTGACAGAGAATATGTCCTTGACTTCAATAAATTCTTCTTTACATTGATCATATTTCGAGTCACCTGGAAAAAAAAAATTCCAATCAAAACCATTGTGTCCGTATCTTCTATGTATGAATAACAAGAAGTGAAAATCCACAAAATCTTTATCATGTCTAATTTTACTGATCATGTTTTATGTCAATCCCTATGTGAGTTGGGGAGGGAAAAGAAGAAAAATTGAGTCTATTTTCCCAAGAATAAAAAAAGGGGAAAACGGCATTGAATCCCTGTTACACAAGGCCCAGCCCATTCAAAACTTGAAGATATTCAACAGAAAATTTCAAGAACTTAAGGCAACATTTCAGTAATAGAAAGTTAGCATTATTTTTTTTTTTTAAAGATTTTATTTATTTATTTGACAGAAATCACAAGTAGATGGAGAGGCAGGCAGAGAGAGAGAGAGGGAAGCGGGCTCCCCGCTGAGCAGAGAGCCCGACGCGGGACTCGATCCCAGGACCCTGAGATCATGACCCGAGCCGAAGGCAGCAGCTTAATCCACTGAGCCACTCAGGCGCCCCGAAAGTTAGCATTATTCAAGAGACTCCTTGGCCCTCATAAGGACAGGAAAAATAAAGGGAAAAAGAGAATTCACTAACAGAAGTGAATTTATAAGAATTACAAAAGGCAAAGTGTAAGCAAAATGATAAACACATTCCAGGTAAAGTAAAACATGTAAAAAGGAAGCAGAGTAAAATTCCTGTATGAAACACTGTGAATCCCTGCCAGTCTAGAAAGATCGACCCACCTGAATATTACCACAGTCAGACTATATTTTAGAGTGCCATGAAATTTTACTGGCCATGTTTAACCACAGGTCAGAAAACATGTTTTGTAGCAAAAGACCATTTAACAGACTTTAACAGACCATTTAACAGACTCTCAAAGAACAAGTGTTTTATACTTTCAAAGAGTACTTCTAAAATTTCCACCTGGCCAACACAGAATCACTTTCTGGACACTAAAAGGGTGTCCAGACACCCTTTAGCACACTAAAAGAGTGTGCGGGATACACGAAACATGGAAGTAGTCCAGGCCAGTGGTCCCTGAGAGAAGGCAAACGCAGGAGCCACAGGACTGCCCCAGGCTACTGCCTGGAGACCGTTACCAGGCCTCCATGTAAGTAGAGAGCCCTTGGTGGAGTGTGGTTGTCTTCATGGGTGAAGCAGGAATGAAGAGACCAGGAAAGCCACAATGACTAAGTTCACTAAGCCAGTTACTGGAGAGGAGAAAGTTGCAGTAAAGTGAATTCTGCAGAGGTCCTCCTTGAATCTTCAGCTGAGTATATATGACATAGGTGGGAAGCCACGGGGAGAGAACTACCCTAAGGATTAGAGAAAACAACGCTCAGAGATCACACAGGCACTCCCATCTGCCTAAGCGGAAGAATATGGAAATTTATGAGCCACTGAGGAGAGAACTTGGGAGAGTATGGCCTCCTTAGTGAGCTAACCAAATGTTGCTCTGATTCCACCTAACAAAGTTTAAAAGCAAACCTCAAGAGGATTAAATTGTTTCCGAGTAACTTAACTACATCCTAGAATAAAGACCAAGATGATTATAGGCATATAAAAGTAGCCACCAACTTTACACAGCAAAATTCACAATCTCTTTCATTTGATCAAAGATCACTCAATCAAAAAAGCAGGGGCACCTGGGTGGCTCAGTGGATTAAAGCCTCTGCCTTTGGCTCAGGTCATGATCTCAGGGTCCTGGGATCCAGCCCCACATGGAGCTCCGTGCTCAGTGGGAATCTGCTTCTCCCTCTCCTCTGCCCCTCACCCCGCAACCCCCAGCTCATGCACTCTCTCTCTCTCTCTCAAACAAAAAAAAATCGTAAGAAAAAAAAAAAAATCCCACTGCACGCATGGGGTGCCTGCATGGCTCAGTCAGTTCAGCATCTGGCTGTTTGAGCTCAGGTCATGATCTCATGGGTCATGAGACTGAGCCCCACGTCAGGTTCTGCACTCAGTAGGGAGTCTGCTTGCTGATTCTCTCCCTCTGCCCCCTCCCCCTTGCACTTGTACCTGCTCTCAAATATATCTTAAAAAAAAAAAAAATCGCAGTGCATTTAAGAAAGCAGGAAAAAAAATGATCCAGAGGAAAAAAGTCAAGAGAAGCAGCTGCAGAGACAACAGTAGCGCCCAGTAGCCACACAAGGCCCTCTCTCAGCTTCCTTCATCCTTTCACAGACTCCACTGGCCTTGTCCAGTGGAGCAAGGACTTTCAGGTGCTTTGGGAAGTTGCTTCCCTGTATTCTGAGTGCGTCTCTCCCAACCATTCTGCAAATTACATCCGATGGTTCATAAAGCACACAAAGCATGGAAAAAGAAACAAGCCCTTTTCTCAGTATTTATGGTGGTGGGGTCAGATGAACCCTAAGTCAATTTGTTGGGCCTATCATTTCCTTAGAAAGTTCAGGCTTCAAGTCTGCGTTTGGTAACTTCTACTGTCAGCCAGAGACATGTGGCCAGGGTCTCTACAACACCTGGGAGGGACAAGGAGATCTTACATCTTTCCACTATCTTCAAGGATGAAGGAAGCAGGCTTGTCAAAGGTGCTCCTTCCAGGCTAATCTCATAATATTGATTATGACCTTGTCTCTTACACAAATTTAATTTTTTTTAATCTAGAATAACATACAATAAGTAAGTGTTCCAAGGAAGGATGAAAGGAAACCAAAAAAAATGGAAAGGATGAAATAAAATCCTCTTTTCACTAGAAGACCTATATTATAATTTGAATTATTTACCCTGTGTGTATTTTACTTTGGCAATAAACAATTCAAGGACTATTCTAATTTAAAGCTTCTTGCAAATTGAAAATTTAAAGATTCTAAACCAACAACCAACATCAAACTTAGTAGTAAATACCAGAAGAATTTCTGGAAACAGTATAGGAATACTTATTATCACCCTTATTATTCCCAATTATTCTGGACATCTGGTCAATACTATGTGAAAGAAAAACAAAATAAAATTTGGTGGTGAAAGGGGCAGAAGGGGGGCTAAAATCATAGCTTTTTACAGATGATATCACAATATGTTTGCAAAACCCACAAGAATCCATTTAAAATCACTAGATCTAATAAGAATACCCAGTAAGGAAGCTGGTTACAAATATTTCAATACCCAGGAAGAGGGCAGAACGGGAATAAAGAGATAGATCCCTTGCCAATTAACATATTATACCTAGGAATAAATTCAGCAAAATGATTCTGGACTTGCTATTCCAAATGCTATTCCAAACATACTGAGAAACAAAGAACAGAATAAATGAAGAGCTATTAAGTTTTGAGATTACATTTTTTTCCATGCATATTCTCATTATTAAGTAACCACTTATAATGCTATAAGTGGCATTCCAGTCAAAATCTCCATGGTATTTTCTTTAATGTAAGGGGCAAGGAAACCAATCAAATGATTTGCAAATCTTCTTGGAATAAATGTATTATATCAATGAAGAAATGTTTTAAATGTACAGTAATAGGGGGAGTATATGCCTCATCAGATATTGATATTTTGTAAAGCTGTAATAATTAAAACATCTAGGAATAGATAAAAGAATGGTTCAAAGAAACTTGTGTACATTTAAAAAGTCACTAATGTGATAATGGTGGCATCTAAGCTCAGTGGGAAATATTCAGTAAAAGGTTATTTAGAATGGGTTAATTTTTTGAAAAGGAAAAAAATAGAACCCTATGTCATAATATGGACCAGTTTTTCTAGATTAGAAAAAACTTTATATAACCATAAATTAGTAAAGTCCTAAGAGTGACAGTAAAGGCAAACATACAGAGACTGAGATATTTAACATAAAAATTATCCAATGCAGACCTGAAACTAATATAACAGTATCTTAAATATACTTTAATAAAGAAAGAAAAAAATTATTCCATCGCCTATAGAGACCTAAAGAACCATACATAGATGTCACAAGCAGAAGCCAACCAGGCAGAAATATCTGCAACATACGACAGTTAAATAATCTATTTAATCAAGAAACAAAACACTTCAGTGGCAAAGTATATAAAAGACCCAAGCAGGCATTTCACAAAAGAAGAAATGCAAATTGACCAATAGACACATGAGAAAGTTCAATCTAATTAGTAATCAAAGAAATGCAAATTAAAACAACAAGATACCAGTTTTTGCCTTTTAGATTGGCACAAGATCAAAAATCCTGCTTCACAATGGTGCTGGTAAAAGCAACCAATCCCAGAGCTGGCGGGCATGCAAAAATGGTAACTGCTGGAGAACAAGTTGGAAATATGTATCAAAAGATTTCAAAATGTTAATTGCAGCAGTGTTTATAATAGCAGAAATATTTAAAGCAATGTTCCTGTTCTTCAATAGGAGAATGGTTGGATCATAGTTTTGTACAGCTCATAAATGAGCAAGTTAGAACTCTAGAGACATTCACGGCAAGAGGTATGAAGAAAGAGAGCAAAAGCAAAGTAGTAGTCAGAGGAATTTAATCTCACTTTCATTAAGAAGGAAAAACAAACTCCAGTAGAGAACACACAACAATTTGTCCCATTAAAGACAAATATGAGGGAGTAGGAGATTAATTTTTTCCTGTAAATCTTCATAACTTCCCTCTCCACAATCAGCATTACTTTTATAATTTTTTAAAATGTAGAAAAAGAAAAATGCCTTAACATGCACCTATTTTTGGTCCAACAATTTACTTTCAGGAAACTAACCTAAGGGAATAAATAATACGCACAATTTAGCTAAAAGAATCCTTCCCCTAGAATTGAGTGAAACTTAGAAACTAACTAAATGAATAACAGAATTTTGGTTCTGTAAAATCTACTCATATAATAAAATGCTATTCATCCATTAAAATGTAGAAATCAGACTAGAAAAGTATCTAAAATAGCAGAGCACATTGCCATTACTGTTTTGTATTTATTTACTGAATACATCATGTATGTGTAATATATGAAAATATATGAAAACTTGAAATAGATTGTGATTTCGTTTGCGTATATGAATTTCTGATTTTTCTACAATGAGAATACTTCTGTTATCAATTGAAGAAGATGATTTCCTTTGCTCATCTTTAAATAGTTCCTTAATGTTACTTGTTTTTTAAAAATTCCATTCCCTAAAAAGGGTAGCTAACATTTACTGAGCATGTGCTATATGCCACATATGGCCCTATAGGCCGACATAAACGCCTTCTTCAAGTAAACAAGTTCTCATCTGACCCTCTAGATCTGTTTTTTAAATCCAGTCGAACCTAAAACACTGGGCAAACCATCATGATGTCTCTACCAGCAAGACAACGAATGTATCCATTAACAGAGTAGTACGTGATCAGACTGAGGGGACCGTCAGAGAAACAGGAAGTGGGACTGCAGCGGCCAGGAGGGCAGAGTGAATGTTCTGAGAACTTCTGTAACACTGATGCTTAGTTCCTGCTCTCCTTACTCAGGCTTCTCATCTCTTTCTCTGCTTTCGTCCAGATTCAAACTCAGGGTTTTTACTTGCTGAAGTGAAGAGAAGAGACTAAAAGAAAGACCTAAAGGTTCAGGGAAAACGCTTCCCTTTAATTTGGAAGGAAAAGAAGGGCAATTGATCCTTGAATAAAACATTTACCAGGACGTCGGGGTGACTCAATGACCTCTGCTTTTGGCTGGGGTCATGATCTCAGGGTCCTGGGATCAAGCCCCACAGTGGGCTGCTCAGTGGGGAGCCTGCTTCCCCCTTTCCCTCTGCCCGCCTCTCTACTTGTGACCTCTGTCAAATTAATTAATTAATTAATTAAAACAACAACGACATCTAACAAATTTCTTGACAATAGATGAATGTTCCTTATCCTTATTTTCCTCAGCAGCTATACCAATCTCTCAGGTACCAGTTTCCTACGTAGAATTTCTGGTTATTTCTGCAATGCTGATCATTTACATAAGTAAATCTGCCCAATTTTCTAAAATGGGATTCATTTAATTCTGAATATAGTTGTTTCCTAACACTTGAAGATGTGTCTAGTATTACTGCTTTACAGAAAACTGTGTTTTCATTCTGAATATGGTCTTTGGGAATAAAACTTGTTAGAATTCTGTGAACTTGAATTTAAACTATTTAAAGGCTTGGAACTGCCTAACTATTGTTTAATCAGACTAATCAGATACTAGATTAGGTGGTGCTTTTCTAGGTCTTTGTTTTTGAAGTTCTTAAGATAGGAGCAGCAGTGGACCAGCTGGCTCTGTGGGGCAGCACAACACTGGCTTCCCAGACTTGAAAGAGAGCGAAGGCCAAAGGTTCCTCAGGTTTCTAGGTGGAAAGCCCTGAGGCTAACTCCCCAGGGAAGGCTGAAGGTTCTGGAGATCATCTGATAGGATAAACTGAAAAATCCAAGGTTATTGTGTCTCCCTGATCCCCACTCAAAAACACTTACTCTTTGGGACACACTTGGAATACACAAACATTTATGAGAAACAAGATTAAAGGGGAGCGGGGGACCCCTCAGAGAGAGAAGACTATTGCTATAGGTCTATAAAACTGACCACTTCTCTATACCCTTTTGTAGTAATACCTTACCAAGATTCTGACTCATTTTATTCTCCCTATCAACCAGAAAAATACTGCTTTTTATATATAAACTACTTATAAATTTATAAATGCTAAACAAAAAATGTGGTCCTGTATCTCTGCTTAAATTTTCATCCAGAGAAGAACTGCTTGAATCCCCATGCCACCTACCTCTGTTATAATACAACCAATTTCCACCACAAATAAAAGCAAATTTTTTCTGGATGCAAAAGCCACATTTCCATGTACAACCGAACACAGGCAGACAGCATGTTACAAGATGAGTTAACAAAAACAAAACAAAACAAAAAAACTTTGGGGCATGTATTTTAAATGCAACTTTAATTTTACCTTAATGTTAAGAGATCTCTTTATTGGTGAAAAATGTGGAATAAAACTTCATCCATAAAATAATATCTGATAATAGTAGATAAAAATATGGAAATCCTCTGTATACTTTTTTTCAGGTTATGAAAATGTAATCCTTACAGATGACATATAATTTTTCTTTGTGGCATGTGGTTTATTATTTGAAATCTATTGGTTCATTAGTATCATATTGGTTATAGCTAGTTGTTTCAGAACATTAACTGTCCTCTCACATTACTTACAGAGATACTGGGGACCATCTGTTCTTGCAAGGGATTTAAGTATATGTCTATTGGATATCATGCTATTTATTTAATTCAGCACCCACTTCCTATTGTTGTATTTTCTTGGGGAGAAAAGTCAATTTAATTACAGGGAATAAAGATAACCTCTCCTAGCAGGTTACCCCGTCACCATGAGAGCAAGGCAGGACCTGCTCAGAGTAGGTTACAGTGGTTAACAAGAAGAGTAAAACCAACAACACTTAAGAATATTTAACAAAGGTTTAACAAAAATAGAACAGTGAATGGCACGTTTAAAAATACTACTGTAAGCCTAGGGCTTGTCTAAATCAATCTTGGCACATCTGTCTGATGCAGACCGTAAACAGGATTAGAGCTGGATTTATCTGCTTGGCGCTAATTGTGCTCACAGTTTCTGCACATGTCCACTCTTTAAAATACTGCCTAAAAAAACGGGCCTGCCTGATAGATGGCTCCCACAACATAGTGTATACACACGCTTATGCTATATTAGATGGTTAAGCAATGTGATGTCTAACAATTTTTTTTTGGCTCTTCAGAATTACTTATCTAATCCCCTAATTAAAAATACAAAATTCTGTTTGAATACACCACATACTGAGATAAATCTGTGAAGCAGGGGACCAATAAATTTGAATACACTTTAATTGTAAGAAGAAAACACAATTTAATTGTTAATAATCAGGTTAAACCAGGGTTTAAACAAATAGGGCTGCTCCTGTAGTTTACTACAAAACCTTCACAATGCATTACTACCTTCAAGAATCATGACATAACATTTGTTAACAGAGAAAGTGTCTAAATACATATGCATATCAAAAGTGACAAGAAATAGCACTCTAAATAGCACAAAAAAAAATTATACAGGAAATTTTAAACTTATCATTTACAGGAAGAAATAGATAAACTGCCAATCCAATGTCCAAAAGTCACATTTTTATCACACCAAATAAAAAATTAATACTCAATTTCTACCTATAGTTTTTTTCTACTTAGTTCTTTTTATCACCTGTAAACAGCTTAGATACTTTAAAGAATTTAAGCACCTGGAGATAGTTAGGTATTTTTTCAAGAAGTCCAAAATGAACTAGTCAGTCAAAAATATCTAATATTACTCTTTGATTTACAAATCTGAAATACACATGACATATAATTCCTTATTCAAAATAACATTTAATGCCTAGGATACAAAGTGATGTTAGCAGTTTTAAAGTACTTGGTCTATTTATTCAATCATGAACACCACATAAAATGGATACTTTATAAAAGAATAAAATTGAAAATTTAGCTTAATTTCTAGTCAGACAATTTTCTGTTCTAAAGATTTTCCTTCATATGTAACTTATTCATGTTCTGAGTTTCTTGGCAAGCTCGTAAAAAACAGTTTTCCCCTAAATCTCTTTACTACTATAGCATTACTAAAAAGGTAGATCTGTACTTTTATTTTATACAGACAAATAATTCATCAGGAGAAACTGGCAAATTAGGTCAATCATTTCAATACTTAAACCAAAACACTCATCAGCAATTCTCAGTGTCGAGTCTCGGGGATTCTCTAGGATCAAAATGATTTTTATCATACTACTAAACATGCTAGTTGTCTTTCTCTTTTTTCTTTCTTTTCTTTTTTTTTTTTTTTTTTTTTTTTTAGAATTATTTATTTGACAGAGAGAAAGAGCACAAGCAGGGGAAGCAGCACAGAGAGGGAGAAGCAGGTTCCCCACAAAGGAGAGAGCCTAACATGGGGTTTAACCCCAGGATCCCGTGATCATGACCTGAGCCGAAAACAGACGCTTAACCGACTGAGCCACCCAGACAACCTGTTAATTGTCTTTTTCACCATGTTGGCATTTGCACTGAAGGCGCAAGTGCAGAAGTGTTAAAAAGCTCTGGTGTCAGCATGAATCAAGGCAGTGACACTTTTACCAGTAATTCTTGCATTCTTCACCAAACCTCAAACTCCCAGTTTAAAAATAAAAAGGTCCTAATTAATTAATTAATTAATTAATTAAAAAAATAAAAATAAAAATAAAAAGGTCCATTTCACTAAACTGTCCTTGGTGAAATAGAAGTGCTAATTAAAAAAAAAAAAAATCTCTACCCTGGGAGGCACCTGGGTGGCTCCGTGGGTTAAGCTCTGACTGTTGATTTCAGCTCAGGGTCATGAGTTCCAGCCCCGAGTGGGGAAACGAGCTAAGCAGGGAATCTGCCTGACAGTCTTTCCCTTTCCCTCTGCCCTTCCACCCCCTGCACACAAGCACGTAGGCACTTGCTGTCTCAAATCTTTAAAAAAATAAAATTAAAGTAAATAAAAATCTCTACCCTGGACTATATTTCTTTTTAAGTTACATTAAATGTAATTTTAATATACATGCTTTACACATACAGCATGTCTGCTACAAACAAAAGTGAGGAATCTCTCCAGGAAAAGCACTTACACCATTTGAGCTGCTGTCAAACTAGCTGGTTTTGTGGAACACTATTTTTACTTCAAAGATCGACTGGTAGACCATGGTATTCAGACATGAGTATTTGGTGAACATTTTCTGGGAAAAGAGCAAAGTGAGCCAATCATTCAAGAAAAGCAATTAAAAATGTTGTCAATGACAAAATTCAAGCTTTAGAGCAAAAATTAAAACTTTACAAAACTTGAATCTATGACAATAAGCTTGACAGCTTCCCAATACTTCAAGAATTTTCTCATGAGACTGGTGGTCATATTAATATATCTGATATTTTTAAAATATTGGGTAATATAATGTGTCAACATCTGGAAACTCTATTTAACTTCGTATATACACTTAACTTTCCATACAACCAATGCAGGATGTTCTAAAAGCATGCATGAGTAAAAGATTCATTCAAAGGGCAAGACAGACCAATCAATTTTCAAATAGACTGCAAAGGTTCATTAGAATGTTTTCAGATTCAACACTGTCACTAATCTTAATAAACTGGCACTTAAGTTTTGCTGTAGTTTCAAAGAAGGATATCTGCAATTACCTGAAAACATTAAAATACTTTCCTTCTTCCAAACACACATCTATGTGAAAATGGATTTTCCTTATACACTTAAACCAAAACAACATATTCACAACAGATTGAATATAAGCACAATCCTGAAAATTCTGCTGTCTTAAATTAAGCATCCTATTAAAGGCAGCTAAGTTTTCTATTAAAGACATTTGAAAAAACATCTAAGATAATGAAGTGGCATTGTTTTTTAATTTTTTTTATTTTAGAAAATATTCTTAATAAAAATATTTTATGTTAAAATGCAATGGATTTATTTCTGTTTATTTAATAAATACTTTAAATGTCTAATTCCTAGTAAGTGCCAATTAGTATGATTTACAGAAACAAAAGCTCTTTGTGCTTTTCAATAATTTCAGACGGTAAAGTGGTCCTGAGACTGAAAACCTCAAAAACCCCTCGTCTGTAGTGTGGTAAGCATAGTCTAACCTTAAGAAAGTGTAGCCTAAAGACAGTACGATCATGCCCTCATCTTTAATCTATTTTTAATCAAATATCTAAAATACTAGATTATTTCTAGACACTGCTATGAGTCCCTATTACATCTGAAAACTAGCAAAATAAAAGTACATTTCAAAATTTCATATCCTATATTCCATATTCACCGATCACATTCTATAGCAGGCCTTATCATGCAATGTGATTGGGTTCTGTCATTTTCACTTCTGCAGGAGCAACAAGGTGCTCTTTTCACTGGGACAATTATTCCTCAACTTTATGATCTCCTTAGATATTTGCCTCTATATTTTACATATCCACTTCCATCATGATTCCCTAAGAAAAACATTGATAAACAGCACCAATATAAAATAGGGTCTTGATTCATCTTCATCTCCTACTCTAGTTGTTTGGGGGCATTACCTGTTCAGGTATGTATATCAGTTCATGTGATATACAGTTCATATACATCACACCAGATGGCCTTTGTGCAGATACCCCTTGAACCTCAGAAGTATGGTAATTCATCTTCCTTTTTCTAGTCTCAGAAAATCACTTCAGCTGTATCTTAATTGTCCTCCTAGTTGTCTCTAATCTCTGTATCCTAGCACCTAGCCCTATGCTTCAGAGACAGGCTTGGTTTCCAATTCAAGTTTGCCATTGACTGTCTTTACCATCAGTCAGATAATATCCCAATCATACTATATGCACTTCAACCTCTGAACCTTTGCTCCTTCATTTTCCAGCAATTGGAAGGTCCTCTTGACTCTATTCTTTTCAAACATTAACCATCTATCATAGCACATTAACAAAATCCTTCATTTCCCAGCCGCTCTGAGATCCTATGGCCCATACACAGACGAGATTCAGTCACATATCAGAAGTTCCTCACCTACCACAGTATGAAGGCACAAAGGACTTTCAAAGCCTCTTAAGAACTTAAGTTATATATTTTTTTCATACTAACTAAACAATGGTTCAAAAATACTAATGGGAGGGGCGCCTGGGTGGCTCAGTGGGTTAAGCCTCTGCCTTCGGCTCGGGTCATGGTCCCAGGGTCCTGGGATCGAGCCCCGCATTGGGCTCTCTGCTCAGCGGGGAGCCTGCTTCCTTCTCTCTCTGCCTGCTTCTCTGCCTACTTGTGATCTCTGTCTGTCCAATGAATAAATAAAATATTTAAAAAAAAAATACTAATGGGAGAGGGACTAGATAAAGAAGAAAATGTAACAGTTTAGGCTAAGCCCCCAAATTTACTATTTCACCATATTTGAGCACCTACTATACTCCAGGCACTTTTGTGTACACATTAAAGCCCCTCTGGAAAACAGTATGGAGGTTCCTCAAAGTTTAAAATAAAGCTACCCTATGACCCAGCAATTATACTACTAGGTATTTATCCAAAGGATACATAGTGATTAGAAGGGGCACCTGCACCCAAATGTTTATAGATGCAATGTCCACAACAGTCAAACTGTGAAAAGAGCCCAGATGTCTACCGGCAGATGAATGGGTAAAGAAGAAATGGTATCTATACACAATGAAATATTATGCAGCCAGCAAAAATGAAACCTTGCCATTTTCAACTACGTGAATGGAACTAGAGGGTATAATGCTAAGTGAAATAAGTCAGTCAGATAAAGACAAGTATCTATGATCTCAATGATATGTGGAATTTAAGAAACAAAACACATGAACATAGGGGAAGGGAAGGAAAAATAAAATAAAATGAAAACATAGGGCGGCAAACCATAAGAGATTCTTTACTATAGGAAATAAACTGAGGGTTGCTGGAGGTGGAGTGGGTGGGGGGATGGAGTAAGTGGGTGGTGGGCAATAAGGAGGGCACTTGAAGTAATGAGCACTGGGTGTTGTATGCAACTCATGAATCACTAAATTCTACTCTGAAACTGATGTAATTAAATTGACATCAAATAAAAAATTTTTTAAATGCTAATATGAACTCGACAATCTCCATGGACAACTGTTTCTATAAGAACAAAGGTAAAGGAATTTTTCATCTTTCATTACCTGGAACTTGCTGGGCTTTAGGAATGGAACTATATATATCTGAGCCAGAGCGATGGCTTCCATTGCCAGTATCTAAAAAAGCCTGGATCTGGGCTTTTAGCTTGTGAAGGCCCTTATACTTCAACTCCTGGACACTTTTTTCTTCTGAGGACCTCAAAGATTTTTTTCAATCTTTGTTTTCACCTTTGCCATTACTACCAATCAACACATTATTGTGCAGTTCAAATCCCACACTACCTCACAGTAGTCACAATGAAGCTATCTCACAGCCCTCCAGATAATCTGATGGGGTTTGCTACTGACAGACACTGAGAAGCTCACTTTTATTACCCCTCCCATTCAGGTTTATCCTTAAGATGGTCATTATTCTCTCCCAAGATTAAAAAAAAAAAAAAAAACAGAGGAATTATTCAAAGTCCAGGGTAACTGAACTTATTAGCACATGCAGCTCTGTGTTGTTGGAAGGGAATAGGGCCATTACGTGAGAGACTCAGCAGTAATTTTTCCTCGATGAAGAGACCAGTCCTAGTACCAGAAAGGAAGAAGTTCATCTGAGGAGCCAAGACACCTCAGGAACAGAATGCCACAGTCCTGACCATCCGGAAAGGGACTAGAAGAGATTCACATGATCGGCCTGCAGGACACCGGAACTTACAATCAGTCTACCTTCCGAAGCCAGAAATGGCCCTCCTGCGGGCAAGGAATCACTGCGCGTGTGGGAGGAAGAGAGGATAAAGAGCGATGCCAGAAGCTGCATACACGAACCGTACAAAAGCAAACTTAACACAAATACACATATTTACAAGAGCCAAGATATGGACACAATCTAAATGTCCACGGATGGATAAACATAAAGAAAATATGATCCACACACATCGTGAAATATTGTTCAGCCATAAAAATAAAAAATCTTGGCTTTTGTGACAATATAGATGGAACTCGAGGGCACTGTGCTAAGAAGGGAAACATCAAAAACGGACAAATACCACATCATCCCACTTAAATGTGGAATTAAAAAACAAAAAACAAAAAAAAAACAAAAAATTGAGCTCATAGATACAAGGAACAGATTGATAATTACCAGAGGTGAGGGGTGGGCAAAATGGGGGAAGGGGGTCAAATGGTATAAACTTCCAGTTATAAAATAAATAAGTCATGGAGATATAAGGTAGAGTGTGGTGACTAGGAATACTATACTGCGTATCTGAAAGTTGCCGAAAGTTCTTGTGACAGAAAAAATGTGTAACGATGTATGGTGATGGACGTTAACTAAACTTAGTGTAGTGATGTCAGAATACATACAAATGTCTAATCATTGTGTTCTACACCTGAAATTTCTATGTTCTATATCAATTACATGTCAATAAAAAATACCCATAATTTGAGATTTTCTAAAAATATCCATAAGCCTTTATTCATTTGATGAGGATCTGTAAGCCCTAGATTTAGTGGAGACAAAGGAAAAGTGTTACATAATTTTAATATAGCCTATCATGGTTTTATTAAAAAATCCAATTAACTTTCAAGACAAAGTTCATGTTTATTTTTAAAATGCTAGGCACATGGGGGATATGGCTTTTATTTCATTTCCATCATTAACAGCAAAGAGTTGACAAACATGTTTGGTTTCTGTTTTGCTTTTGACATTCAAAAACTTTGGCTAAGTCAATCCAGCAAGAATTGATTTACTAAGAAAAAAAATTACAATGAAATTACCTATTAAATATAGTTAGATTCCCTCATTTATTTTCAGTTGGATGTAAGAAAATGTAAAGAACAAATTTAAGTCTTAGTAAACACACACACAAAAACTATAAATTATACTAGTCAGTTGATACCATCTAATCTATTCACACAAAATACGATCCTCTACCTGAAAAATGAAGTAAAAAAATTTTTTTAACATTTTGGAGTAGAAGTTAGAAGTTAATTTTTTTTTCTGAAAAATTGTATAGTGATTCAGAGAGTCCAGTATGCAAATAAGCTCCATGTTTGACCTTGGTGTTCTATACGTATGGTATTTAACGCAAATGTGTTCCCAATTTCAAATAGTTTCTCCTCCATGCATTTCATCATGCTAGGTTTTCTACCAGGTAGCTAGTACTACAATAAAAAGGCAAAATTAAAGGTAAAAGAAATGGTTACCTGAGAGTGTAAAAATTTTAGAGAAAACTTAAATATTCTAGATCAAGCATGTTATATACTTAGCTACACGATAGAATGTGTAATCAAAGCAAAATAGCTTATGGGATTACAGCAAGCCATCTCCTCTGCACTGTTCTACTACTGTCAGGTTTTTTTTTTAGAAAGATAAATTTGATACCAATACGATGTGACACAACTGCATCAAACCTTAATTTCACTCACAGTAAGAAGTCACAGGATTAAATAACACTGTGCAGTCTTTTAGAAAAGTTTATTGCTTCCAGATGGATTCAAGTTTCCTTTCAGCCCTGATTACATCTAATATGCACAGGGTGCCAACATTATAAAGGACAGAGTCAAAAATATCATTTATATAGATAGCAAGGGGCGGGGTGAAGGAACGTTAGCTCCCAAAGAGGTTGTGCTAGTCAGAGCCTGACTGTTTTAAGAAATAACAAACATTTAGTAAAAAAACACCATCCTATATAAATGTCTTAAATAACGGCTGTCCCATAGAAAAACACAAATCTACAACAAAGTATCCATAAAATGACTCCTAGCTCAAGCTGCATGTTCTCTGCCCCCATGTTGGGTTGTGCCATGTGTCACACCGCATGAGGCTTGCTACCAAGATGTCCACCTGTGCCTCTGTGGCAGAAATGGTATCCCTGTTTATTTCATTTAATAGCACTGTTGAATATAAGCCATTGTAATCAGATAAAAACCTTCAAAAATATGGACTACCTAAAGGCATGTTTGCTAAGTTTAAGGCTGCAAGTAAATTGCTGCTTGTACTTAAAACAGCATTTTCTTAAGCTACTTGAGTATCACTACCATAATAAATAAAATCCTCTCCATAAAACCCAAAGAAAGCTCTCCCCATAATGTGAAATAAAAAATAAAATCACATCTGCTCTATCTAGTCTGGGAAAGAAAAGCAATAAAAATTCATAATTGAAGAATGATTTCAGTCTGTAGATCAGGGGCCAACTTTTTAAAATACAGTACAACTCCAATCACATTTCCATTTTCTCATCTTCTTAAATTCAATTTTTCCAATGTTCTGAAAAAGTCATACAAATTACAAATTTGATTGAATATAAATGTTAAACAATTTATTATGTATCCTTCAAAAACAGATTAGCAATTTAAATAAAATTATGGTCTCAAAGCACAAAAGAAGAGAAAAATGATTCCTTTCTAAAAGTATATAAAATCTTTCCTGCTGGATTACCACTGGGAAAAGCGGTACTCCAATTATTCTACTCATACCTGTCTCCTGTGGATATCCAACCAAAACTAAGACAAATAACACTATGGCACTTGATTACATTTTCTTTAAAGAGAAATAAGTTCCTTTATGTAAGGCATATAATGGACATTAAAATCTCAGGTGGTTTTAATAAGCATTATTTACTTCTATTTTTAATTTTACAAGTGATACTTAAAATGGATATAAATACTAAATTTGTTCGTTTCAATTAGATCAAAATAGTGGCAATATCCTCGATCAGTTACTTTAAATGCTCAAAGACACAAAGTGATCAGAAAATGACTGAGTTATACCAAGAAGGGTTTTCAAGTTACACGCTAAATCAATAACAGATCAATGAAACAGGTTCCAATCAATTAGGCTACCCAGCACTAAGGTATGTGTGTGTGTGTGTGTGTATCCTTATATATATATATATATATGAACAAGCCATGTAGATACAGGTTCAGAATCTCTCATTTGCAATTGCAAAATCCCCAAAGCTCTGAAAATTTTACATTTTTTCTTAAATCATTTGGGAGCAAAATCTGAGCTGCCCTCATTTTGTAGCAAAACTAAAACCAGACTGACAATGAAATTTTAAGTCTTTATTTATCCCACTTGGCATGGATATTCTTCATATCACTCAGGAATATTAATATTTGATTATGGGATGATACCTGAGGCTCACTGTGGGTGTTACATACACATAAAATATATGCCCCACACTAGCTTTCTAAAATTAGTAAACATCTGAATTTTAAGACATAGCTTGTTCCATAGGTTTCTGGGCAAATGGAACAGTAAGTAACCCAATATTTCATGTCAGAAATAATGTCATACTCACATGGTTGCAGAAATGCTGTTCAGTTTTGGATACAGTTCAGGAAATGCCACCAGATTTGTTGATAGACTAGACGCAGAAAGAGAGAGTAGAATCTAGCACATTTCCAAGTGTTCAGGGTGTGGGCAACTATAATGATGAAGTCTTCATACACTAAGATGAGGAGACCTACAGGAGGTGCATAGTTGTAGGTTGTAGGATGAAACTAGAATTTTAGAATATGCTAAGTCTGAGAAATCTATTAGAAAGCTAAGTTGACAACTAAGTAGGTTTATAAATCTGAAATTCTGACATGCCTGGACTAAAGATACAAATTTGAAGGTCATCAGCCTTTAGATAGTATTAGAAGCCACCAACCAGAGGAGGTTGAGTCAGAGAGAGAATGAAAGACTAAGAAGTCAGAGGACATACAAGGGAAAATGAGGACAACTAAGAAAGGAAACTTCGAAGAAGCAGGCCAGTGGGACAGGAGAGAACCAAAATTGTGACATCACTGAACATAGGTAGAAAAAATTGTATTGAAGAGCACACTGCGATATTTTAAAACTCTGTCCATTGGTCAAGACAGATGAGTGCTGACTTTGACAAGTGAGCTGTAGAGTGATGGGAGTCAAGAGCCTGATCACAGAAGATTTAAGAAAGAATGAGAAACAAAGTGAAGATTGTAAATGTATAATTAGTCTAGACTAATAAATGAGGGGGTGTGGGAAAGACCAAAGAAATGGGACCAAGTACTCTACATAGATTATCTTAATTAATCCTCATAACAGTTCTGAAAGGTGGAAATTATCTCACTTTATAGATTAAGATGTACGAACTAAGATAAGTAGTGTGCCAATGATTTAATGAAAAAGCTAGATTGATTCTAAGCACATCTGATTATCAAAGCTTATCCTCATACTATTGTACAGCTTCCTATGAATTTGCCATAAGAAATAAACATTGAGAAAATGCCATAGTCTTCCCGAGAAGGACACTGGTGTGGGAGTTAGGAGACCTTAATTTTAGCTCTAGCTTGGTCACCTATCTTGAGGCTAATCCCTTAACTTTGGAGCTTGATAGCTCATTCCTAAAACAAGGAGATGGGAACCAATTTATTTATTCATTGAACAAATATTTATTTGGTCCTTATTTGTTGCATAACACTATCCTAGGTGCTAAACAGTGATAAACAAAATTTTTTTTAAAGGCAGAAACTTACCCTGTAGTAAGGATGATGACAAAGAATCTAATACTTTTTTCAGCTCTAAATGCTTTAATAGTTATTTAATAAATATTAATAGACAAATTTCATTCTAGGCTAGTGCCAAGAGGTTTACATTTACTCTATCACTGAAACCTTACAACAATGTAAGCTAGGTCCTAGGAATATATCCCATTTTACAGGAGGGCGGGGGAGGGAGATAAGCTGAGAGCTAAATAACTTGCACACAGTCACACACACATGAAATGACAAAGCTTACATTCTAACAGTCCAACTCCAGAAACCAGTCCTTCAGTTGCTCTTAATAGATGGTTAGCTCCTATCTGAGTATTTCTTTTACTGTGCTTAACTTTCTTTCCCTGTTATTTTACTTTTCTTGGTGGTCTCTAAATGTTCAAAATGGCAAACAGTGAGGAGTGAGAGAGAAAAAGAAAAACAATGAAACTGCAGAAGTGAATAGTGATCTAAAGTTTAAAAACAAAACAAAACGAAAAAAAAAATCAAGAAAACCAAAGTAGTACAGTAACATGAACAAAAAAGCAAAAAAGAGGTCTGGAGGGCACAGAAGGAAAGAGAGCAATAGCCCTTCAGAGGGTGGCCCACCAGATACCATACGCCTAACCATAAAAGACAACACCAAGGCCTCGTCCACCATGGCTCCAGGGGTTGCGCTAACAGAAGAGTCTGGCTTCTCCCATTCTCTTCCCACACCGTTGTCCAACTATCAACCCAATAAGAATCAACACTTCTAACAAACCTAATCAAGTGAATACATCCCCTAAAATATTTCAGAAAGGAGCCCTAGATACTTTCTCATACTTTTTGTTCCCACCACGTTAAAAAGTTAAGTTTTTAGGGGTTAAGAGCTGAAATCCTTAAAGGAAACAGGAGAAAGGAGGCAGAGAGGAGTCCCCTGGTGTTACTACTGTGGAGGCCTCCTTCTGATTTTCAGCAAAGGGCCAATATCGAGCCCCTCCCTTTAGAGACCTCCAGGCAGGACCAGGTGCAGCGCGAAGCCTCAATAGCTAGGAGCCATTTTATTTTCACCAGATTTCAACAGAGAATGGTGATATCATTCTGGATTTCTTACTTTCAGAACTATTCTTAGAGCTAGCACTTTTTCCCAGTATTCTGAAGATCATATTGCTTTATAAATTATAGAGACAAATGTATTATCCATCAATAACCTAGTTTCAAAATTTTGAGTAGTTGCCATAGGCCAGGTGTTTTCTGAATGAAACAGCGATTGAAAGATGATTAGATACGGTTCTTTCCCTGTATAGTGGCGAATGAAAGCACACTGGGCAGCTAACCATTGTGTGGAACTTCACCAGATTATTCCCAAAGTACTGTTTTACAAAGGGACACTGAGACCCACTGGAGATTTTAAGAAACAACAACCCAATCCACTTCTCTACTCAGCATTCTAGTTTCCCACAGAGTACCTTTGTGACAGAGATTCCAATTCATTCATGTGCTATATATGCCTCTTCAAAAATAGTCTGCACTAAAAGGTAAAAGCCACCCCGGGTAGCTCAGTGGGTTAAAGCCTCTGCCTTCAGCTCAGGTCATGATCTCAGGGTCCTGGGATCAAGCTCTGCATCAGGCTCTCTGCTCAGCAGGAAGCCTGCTTCCTCCTCTCTCTCTGCCTCCCTCTCTGCCTACTTGTGATCTGTCTGTCAAATAAATAAAAATAAAAAAATTAAATCTTTAAAAGGTAAAATTAGAACCAAACTTCCCTCTGCGAAACATGCTTTTATTTATATTTTCTTCTACATACCCTTCATTTTCTGAGTTTCTACACTAAGTGCCATTTATAATCAGAAAAAATAACAAATCAGAAAAATAACAAGAAAAAAATCAAACATATCAAACCTGTAGCTTTTACACTGCCTAAAATTCGTTCTCCAGTCCATGTTTCTGTTCTTCATTAATTTCTATAGGCAGCTAAGAATGATGGACTAGAGAAGAAAATATTGTATTCAGAGGCTCAGCTATTTCTCAAATTCTCAGTAGGTATAATGTTAATACTAAGTACTAAAACTTCTCTTTCTTTGCCAAATTACCTTACTATACATACATCCCATTAAGGTGCCACTGCCATGCAAGAAAGCAGCCAGTTCTTACTGTAAATAGCACGGCACGGAAATACAGGGATTGGAAATCCCGATGAAGGGCCTGCCAAGCTAGGCCCCCAGTCAGACACTCCATCTCATTAAATATAAATTATTTTCAGGTTACAGTGAGAATTTAAAAAGACAGGCAACATTATTTCTTGATTTTAGAGAATACCAAACAAATCCTCAGAGAGGCAAAAGGGGCTTATCGATTACAGATGTAAAAGGCAAAACCTTAATTGTTACCGAAGACGGGGCTCTAAAGCTCATATTCTTTCCTTCTAGTTTTATAAGCTAGAAGGACTTGTAAAGAACCACCCTGTAATTATAACATTATTTGTTGCATGCCTTATAATTAAACTTCAAGAAGATGTGGTTCATATCAGAGAATGGATTCCCATTTCAGTGTATCTTTTGCTGTCTCTCTGAAACCTCAAGTGTTAAAAACAACACTTCAGGTTCTAGAAGAAAAAGGTACAAGGGGTACCTGTGTGGGTCCATCAGTTGGGCATCCAACCCTTGATTTTGGCTCAAGTCTTGATCTCAGGGTTGAGAGTTTTAGCCCCACATTGAGGTCCACTCTGGGTGTGGAGCCTACTTTAAAAAAAAAAAAAAAAGATTCCAAAGAGAAGCAGCAGAGATAACCTCTTCTGAAAGGGGCTAGAATCCAGGATCTGCTTATTACTACCTGTGTGACCTTAGAGAAATTACTTATAATCTTCCTCTTCTGTTTTCTCAGCCAGAAAATTCAAATGATAATAGCCTCTTCCCTACCAAGACTGTTTGAAGATTCAGTAAGTTAGTAAGATGCTGATAACCATTCCTGCCACATACTATGTCCTATGTAAGTGTTGGCTATTATTACCTGAAATAACTCAACAAACCATTTGCAGTCACCACACCAATATCTGAATTAGATAAACCAGAAAAAGCAGCATGTGTGACGGGTAATAGGCAGGAATGATTTGAGTAAGACTCTACCTTACACTTAGAATACAAAAATGCTGTGGCTTTATTTCAAGTTCACAAACGTAGCTCCTGTTAGCCGGGGGTATCCTAAGCACCATCCCTAAAGCAGACTAGGAAGCCTCCCTTGGTCAAAGGGTCTACTAAGGTATTTATGGGACAGATTAGAAGGAGAAAAGTAGGAATTGAGAGTATAGAAAATAGAGGGCAGATAGATTAGAAATAATTGTAAAAAATGAAAATCACTGGAAGTTGACTTGCATGCCACCACTGCTCCCACTGATCCTGGTTAGGCCCAAGTATTTTCCCCCAAATACTTCTGCAAATGAATCCATCCTGAAAAGGCTTATGTGCCCTACTCACAAAGTTCTCCCTTAATGCCACCCTAGGATGGCATAGTTTTTTTGAGAAACACTAATGAGTATGTGGACAGAGTATGGAACTGAAATTTAATCACAAAAATCACCTGGTTTCATCATCTTGTGGTTCTTCTTTGAATCCTGGATTTTTTTATGGAAACATAGAGACTGTGGTGAAGAAAACCTTCATACACTCTAGGATTGGAAAGAAACACCAGGCATGAGAACACAGCCCAGCTTCTCAACAGATATGAAAATGATGCCGTAGCAACAGTTTACAGGTGAAGGAGTTGCTAAAAATTGGAGCTGAGGCGATGGCATATCTAAATGATCATCAATAACAATGAAATACATGCCCATTCTCTGAGATACACAAGATCCATGGCATAATTATTTTGGGACATTCTCAAAGTATGTCTTGTCTTAAATATTTCATTAGTGTTCAAAATCTTTTAGTCATGGGGGGAAGAAACAACACTGAATTTAGATGATCTTGGTGCTAACTGGCTACTTAGACAGACAACTACTGACAAACCCTTCTTATATAAAGCTTCAGACCAAAAACCAACACAATCAACCTCTGAAGTCTTCTAAGGACGTCAACAACCTTGTACTGATCACTTAAGAAACATTTGATGCAGTAATTCTCTAACTGACCTTCAGATAATTCTAGATCTTCCAAAACATGAACCTAAGTAGCTCTGCTTTGCTTTATCTATTGCGGGAGGAGAAAGCAGGTGCTTTAAGATCCCCTTGAAATGAAGAGACCAAAATTATAGAAACTTCAGTGTGGTTGTTGGTTCAAATAACTATGGATCTTACAATGCCCAATTTGCTTCAGACAGTTACTTGGATGCTTGAAGATTAGGGATCAATTTATTTATTTAAAATGGTCTACTTTTGGGGTGCCTGGGTGGCTCAGTGGGTTAAAGCCTCTGCCTTCGCTCAGGTCATGATCCCAGGGTCATGGAATTGGCCCCACATCGGGCTCTCTGCTCAGTGGGGAGCCTGAATCCTCCTCTCTCTCTCTCTGCTTGCCTCTCTGCCTACTTGTGATCTCTCTCTCTGTCAAATAAATAAAATCTTTAAAATAAATAAATAAATAAAAATAAAAATAAATAAAATAAAATGGTCTATTTTCAGTGGGCATTAAAAAAAGAAAAAAAGGGAGTAACTTTTTTTTTTTTTTTTTGGTCAAAAACCAATATTATCAGGATTTGGAACACCAGAAATCTTTCTTAAAGAGATATAAGAATTTTAAAAAAAAAAAAAAAAAGGAAAGAACAAAAGAAAAATTGAGTGCTTTTCCTGCTCTTTAAAGGCATAGATGAGCTAAAGATTACACTAGTTCATTTTCCTTTTAATGTATTTTAGAATTATTTTTCCAATGCATAGATGCTGTTACCACCTACACAAGATTATTATAATCTATCCCAGGTAATTACTGCTGAGATCAGCAATTTAATGCCCTTTGTTTGCCAAATTTTTGTTTTCCCAAGAACCAATTCCACTCTATAAAGATGTGTTTCCAGGATACATATAATTATGCTGGGTATAACATCTGTCACTTTGCATGTTCAGAGCCTTACCAAACCGAAGTAAGGGACACGCTTGTATGCCAACCTTAGGGAGAATGATTCAAGTATTAAAAGCTTAAATATGCAGAAGAGGTTTTTTAGGCTGTATTTATCAAAAGTAAAAGCGAATTCTAATTTAAATACCTCCAAGTAGAATTAACTTATTTCGGTCCTTAGATAAATTTTAATATGGCTGTAGCATTTTTAATATTATTTAGTAACCCTGAGTTATCTTTACTAAGATTTCATATAGAAACCTTAGTGAATTTTCTACTTCAATTCTCTTTCAGGCCATCTAACAATCTCAACCAAAGCAACCTGTAATCAAGGACAGAAGAAAAAATAATTACTGGTGACCTCTTTTCTGTATTTCACCCTTTAATAGCACGGTGGATTTCGATGACAAAACAGTGTTGCAATTTCAAATGTAGGTCAGTATTTTGATTGCACCACAGAAGTGAATCGTTCAGACTTGAAGAAAGCAGAGCAATACTGACCCAAATCACTTCTCTGCATGGCCTTCTAGGTTGCCCACCAATCTGATAATCCTGAGAAATTTCCATGTGCAAGATAATTGTTTATTGACAAGATTTTCCAGAAAGATACAAAGATGGAAAAAACTGGTTTCAGGACCAAACCTGAAATGAACCCTGAACATGAGGAAAACAAATCAGACACAGTCATCTGTCACCAAACATTTGCAATCACTGACAAAAAACTGAAGTTTGGAATTCCTCTCACTTTCAGAAAAGTTCAGGAGGACAAACAAACTGATGACCGTGTCAGTGGTACTCAAATGTATTTCACTCTCTTTTGAGAGCTGCTATAATATAACTAAAAGATTACTGTTTGGGCCACTTTTAGACTGATGAGATAGCCCAAGTTCACAGAAATTTAGAGTGGAGGAAACCTACTTAAAAATAAAAGAAATAGGGGTGCCTGGGTGGCTCAGTGGGGTAAGCCTCTGCCTTCGACTCGGGTCATGGTCTCAGGATCCTGGAATCAAGCCCCGCATCTGGCTCTCTGCTTGGCGGGGAGCCTGCTTCCCCGCCTCTCTCTCTGCCTGCCTCTATGCCTGCTTGTGATCTCTCTCTGTCTCTCTCAAGTAAATAAATTAAATCTTTAAAAAAATAAAAATAAAAATAAATAAAAGAAATAGCACATTTTTCCAAACCATTTTCATATGGTCAACACTCCTAACAATTATTATTATAAATAATAAGAAAGTAAGTAACTATACATTAACCATTATATTTTAAAAAAATCAAACAACAACAAAATACATCACACTGCTAACGGAAATTTGAAGGAGAGGGAATAAAATCTACTTTCAGGGCTGCAAAAGATTTAGATAAACAAATATTTATAGACCGAATTGTGCTTCCCACCCCAAAATTCATATGATGAAGCCCTAATCCCCCAGAGTGAATATATTTGAAGACAGTGCCTTAAATGAGTAATTAAGGCTAAATTAAGTCCTAAGGGCAGTATCCTAACCTGATACCACTGGTATCCTTATGAGAAGAGAAGGACACAGAGCTCTCTCTCTGTGTGCACAGGAAGCAGGCTGCATAAGGGCACAGGGAAAAAGAAGAAATGAAAACTTAAGGAAGGTTGGTTTATTGGTCTGCTGGGGCTGCCATAACAAAATACCACACGCTGGGTGACCTTTTGTCTCATCTCATCACCGTATCAAGCAAAACGTGGCAGAGAAACGAATCGTACATCTTTTTTCCCTTCTATATTCCATTATTTCCAGGCACGAACACTGAAGAATATTTAACGCCAAAAGGAGAAAAAGCTTTAATTGCCTCCTTTATCATTAGTTAGCACACTAGACTTACACTGAGAAGACACTAAATTTTTTTATGTGAGAATTAATTAAAATAGCAAGTGATTCAGTCTGGCCCGGAGAAGACAGGTGAAGTTAACTGAAAAATTTGTGTAAGATATGAAAGTACCAATAACAATTATTTCTCATATTGTCTTTCTGCAGCATCACACAGAAAATTTTCCAGGGGTGCCTGGGTGGCTCAGTGGATTAAAGCCTCTGCCTTCGGTTCAGGTCATGATCCCAGGGTCCTGGGATGGAGCCCAGCATCGGGCTCTCTGCTCAGCGGGGAGCCTGCCTCTTCCTCTCTCTGCCTGCCTCTTTGCCTACTTGTGATCCCTGTCTGTCAAATAAATAGATGAAATCTTTGAAAAAAAGAAAATAAAATCTTCCAAAAGTCCTTGATATTTTTGCTCCCACAGAACTAAAACCAGTGCCTCCTTGAGCTTCCAAACCTAGGAAGATGGAGGACAGCGGCACCTGGAAAGTTAGGGTCAAGACTGACCCAGAATTAAGTGGAGAAACTAGTCAGTTTGAGAAGGTTCATCAAAGCCAACTAGAGAAATGGCCCTTCATCTCCCTCCACCCATCTCTTCCCCTGACCTCTACAACTGCTGCCCCTATGACAGCCTCCTCCCTGGGAGCTCAAATTCTGATTTAAGGGGCTAAAGGGAGGGCTTTAAGAAGGCCCCATAGGGAGGAATACTTTGCCTTAAGCAAACTACTCCCCCTTCTCACCACTCACCCTAATGTTTGTCCTCTCCCAGACTCACACATGATTTGAGTCTTAGAAAAGGGCTCTGAAGTGTAGAGACAAAAAAAGAGAGAGAGAGAGAGAAGAGAAGAGAAGAAGGAACAGAGCTTATTTTGTGATTTTCTAAAGGAATAACTGCTGGACATTTACATTTTGCTTTTTCCCCAGATCACTTAAACCTCAACCATTTTAAGCTAAACCACCTTCAGATATTAAAATATCATTCAGAAAAAGCATTTACTTGAAATAATAAATAACACTAAATTCAGTATTTTAAGGGCAAGGTTAAAGAAAATTATACAAATAATGAGTTTATATTTGAATAATTCATTGCAAAGATCCATACATCATTTTTCAAAAGTGTTTCCATAGCTTCCATTGTTCTTTCAAGTATTTTTTATTTTATTTCTTACTTCTTTTCAGTGTTCCAAAATTCACAGCTTCCACTGTTCTTAACCAGTTTCTGTATCTGTGCCCTTCCCAATTCTAAAATAAGTTCCTGACCTTACATTATTTTCTATATCATCTGTAAACTTTGAGAGGCGTTAATAAAATTCTGTGGTTAAGAGAGTATTTAATCTAGAAATATGTATTATCCTAAGACACCATTAGACTTATTCTCATATATGCGGATCAGGGAAACAAATGAAAGAAATCCAATTATTTAAGACAGTAATCCCTTAACTCTAGGATTTTGTTTTAATTATAAAGAGTGTGTCTTATTAAAAACAAAACAAAGCCTTGTCCTTTAAGAGAGAAACCCCTTGCTTCTCTGGCGAACATGCATGCAAGATTTTCTAAAGAATGCAATCAACAAATTAATTTTGCTATTCTTCAATTTCCCGTGATATAACTGACATCTTAAAAAGCGCATCAAGTAAACAATTATGGGTTCACCTGTTCGTGATGTCATACCAGGTACCAGACAATGTTACTGGAAATGTTTTCTTCTGTTTCCCCTCCTCCATCCCACCATGATCACAGACAAAATCCCCTGCACTAAAAATGAACAACAAGAAGTGTAGGCAGTAATAAGCATTTAAAAGAAGATCGCTAAGTAGTCTACTTCAAATAGGACTCCAGATATACCCAGGACTGAAAACTCTTGATGAACATCCCCTATCCCTCTGGTTCCTCCAGCGTCTCACACAGGGAAGTGGGGTGGGGGTGGGAGGGAGTCCTGGAAGCGATGACTGCAAGTAAAGAGCCTGTTCTACAAGAGGAAAAAAAAAAAAAAAAAAGTCATTGGAGACTCCCTTAGTTGTTCCTACACTTATCATACCCAGAGGGAAACTCAACCACAGCTTGGGAGAATTATACTACCCTTTGGGTCCAGGCCACTAGCCCACTTAAATGTTGAGTGTTGGGTCCAGAAGGTGGAGGGAAATCCCTCTTTCTCGAGGGACAGTAAGGCCCCTGCTTCTCCTATTTCAGGCTTAAAAGAAAGCTGCTGAGGCACTCAACACAGCCTCACTCGGTTTTACCACCGCAAATAAAGCGTTCAATAATCCTGTCCCCCTCACTGAACCAAGTTTTGGCAAGGAAGGCACACAGACCTCACAGAGGCCAAAACTGAGCCACAGCAGGTCCAGCACCTCAGGTAACTGGCAAGAGCCTCCACTCGGTTTCAGCCAAGGGATGGCAGGCAGGGGACAGAAGGCTGTCCTAATGACATAAGTCACCCAAGGGACAGAGAGAGCCTAAGAGCAGCAAGGGCGACCGAATGAGCAGAGAGATGTAAATGAGGACATGCTTAGAGTCTGAAGGAGACCAACAGCTGATGCATGGAAAAGAGGAAAGTAGAAAGTAAAAGCTGTTCTAGCTATTATCTGAACACCACAGACATACACTGTGACTAGGACTGTATCTCTTATATATACTTACTTTGTTGGGCTTAAATTTCGTATAAAATGTGTAGGTAAGAATTTTATTGACAATATCCTCTAATAAATGGGGTTGGGAAAAAAGATCTTTTTATACATCTTCCTCTGGAAAACATGGACCAATATTCCAATTCAGAGACCATTCTTTCGTTTTGAGATTTTAAATACGATATACAGCCATATTGCTCTCTTTGAATAAATAGCTAGGTCATAAAAAAAAAATGGGAGAAACAAAGATGAATGCAGAAAAGAAAATTCCAGACAATGGTAATGTGTGGTCGTTGTTTTTTGTTCAGTCATACCAAGTGAGTAGAAGGGATCCCACCTAGAAATCAATCAGTGGCTTATGTTCTCTAGAGGTTTTTCCCATATCCTAAAGCAAAAATATCATGACTTCATAGAAACTTCACTTCCTCTTCCTTTGCCTGTCCTTCTAAACCCATCAAAGATACTAAGAAAGATTAGCAATCAGCATAGGATATGAACTGACCAATGATACACCACAACTACTGCACACTTTCATAAAACTCAAAGAGTAATTTCAGAACCATCAGTAAGCAATTTTGGACTACAAATTTTGGGTCCTAAAGGGTCCATACAAGGGCTCTTTTCTAATTTAAAGTATCAATGACAAAAAAAAAGTTAAACGAGATATCTTTTTAAAATAACGTGCACAGGAAGCTTCAGTTTCTTTCTGAATTATGCCATGGAGGTTATTAATTAATATCAACAGCATAAAAAAACCCAGACTGTGAGCCTACTCTAATGAAATACTGTAGATTCACATTAAAAAGTGACTGACGGGTCAAATTCTGAAAAAGAAACAGTAGATACCACCACAAAACTAGCAGATGTTTCTTGAGGTCATTTGTACAAAAACATAAGCATATGTTAAAGAAATCTGACACTATCATGGAATCAGTTGGTGTCTAAAATAATAGCAGCTCCTTATGGCAATATGGTAATATCCGTATCAAATGCACAACACATTATGTTGCAACAGTATGTGCAGACAAAAGAGCATCGGTGGCAGCAATAATGACCAGTGCTTTCATTATGGTGAAAAAATAAAATTAGAAGGTTATATGCAGGGCATAGTATTGTTTAACAGTAAACTGAAGATGACAGACAGTATGTTGAATTTTCAGAGTCTGCACTTCACTGATTTTATGGAGACTCTTATAAAGGCAGAATATTAACTGAGTAAGAACACTCAAGTTTTTATAGGCACCTCTGATATGGGTTTTCAGATTTCTTCATTCTTCCTAAGAATAATGGTGTAGATAGCTGTTGTTTTCAAAGCTAATGGTAGTACTTGATTAGTTTAGGATATGAACAGGAATTCTTCAGTTCAAATCCATAGTTCAGCCTGGTGTCCTATACTCAGTATTTAAGCAACTGGTAACTACTAGGTCATTATTGTAGAGGAAAGCTGCAAATAATTTAGTAAGTGTATTATCAGCTTCAACCTCAGAAGTCTGAGCTCTTCAAAGATAGTTCTTTGGAACAGTTATACACAACAAAGTATATGGTGACACAATGGATGCTAATTATTATTGACTAAAAGATCTTTGAAAAGCCAAAGCCAAAAGGCATTCCATAACTTAAAGATTTTATTTATTTAAGAGAGTGAGTGAGCACACAAGCGGAGGGGGGGTGGTGCAGCAGAGGGAGTAGGAGAAGCAGGTTCCCCACTGAACAGGAAGTGCGATGGGGGGCACTCAGTCCCAGGACCCTGGGATCATGACCTGAAGGCAGAGGCTTACCCAAATGAGCCACCCAGGCTCCCTGGTAAGCTGTAACTTTTTATACTAATTGTTGGGATTCACATTATACTGTAGGAAAGTTAAATTTGAAAAAGCGTTAGAATTACAATGTACATATTTTGCATCCACTGCTTCAGCATGGAAAAATAAATCCAGCATGTACCTAGCAAAGTGCTCAAGTATCAAGAAGATTTGGGTAAAATTAGATTTACCCATAAGATATTTCCACAGCATGAAGCCCAGTGACAGAGTAGGTTTGATCCCAGTATAAAATACTCAAGCAACTTGGAAAAAGATTTGAATTTTATTCAGAAGCTAGAATACCAAGACATTTCCCCCACCCAGATATGAAAAATGCTAATTTACCAAATGGAAATATGATTTTTAGAGAAAAATTTCTACTTTTGAAATGAGAGATTATAAATCAAATCCCATGACAAAAATGTATTTACATTTTTTTAGTTTACCCTAAGTATTTAAACAAATTATCTGAAATAAGTAGGTTATGAATGGGACTTTAAAAATGCATTCTAGGGGCGCCTGGATTGCTCAGTGGGTTAAGCCTCTGCCTTCGGCTCAGGTCATGATCCCACGTCCTGGGATCAAGTCCCGCATCGGGCTCTCTGCTCAGCGGGGAGTCTGCTTCCCCTCTCTCTGCCTGCCTCTCTGCCTACTTGTGATCTCTGTCAAATAAATAAATAAAATCTTTTAAAAAAATGCATTCTATCCAAGATTTTTTTTCTGTTTTTTTAATTTTTTATTTTTTATAAACATATATTTTTATCCCCAGGGGTACAGGTCTGTGAATCACCAGGTTTACACACTTCACAGCACTCACCAAAGCACATACCCTCAAGTGACTCTATCCAAGATTTTAAGTGTAACAAGTTTCTATCTATATAATGAAAACAAAACATACTCTACCTTCCCTTTACACTTTCAGTACATGAAAACAAGCCTAATATAAGGAAACCATACATGCCAACAGTTGCTCAATTTTATTGATCTTATTCTTTCTGCACAGGTGGACATAGAAAGTACTGTGAATTAAGTGTTAATGTTCAGTACACTTAAAAGGTTAATTTGGAATATTATTTGTATTAGACAAACTCCAATTTTAGGAAATGAATATTTTCTGAGTTTAAAGCGATACGTAAAAAGTCCTTTTTTAGGGGCACCTGGGTGGCTCAGTGGGTTAAAGCCTCTGCCTTCAGTCCCAGGGTCTTGGGATCGAGCCCCGTATCAGGCTCTCAGCTTCGCAGGGATCCTGCTTCCTCCTCTCTCTCTTCCTGCCTCTCTGCCTACTTGTGATCTCTGTCTGTCAAATAAATAAATAAATAAGTTCTTTTCTACATGCAAAAATTGTGTTTAAAATAGCTTCATTGATTTTTAAAATTTCAGTAATACCTAAATATTATGGCTGTACAAAGATCATAAATTTCTAATATTTAATGTTTTCTGAAAATAGCTTTAATTTCTTTTCTTAAAGTAGCCTCAGCCTAGTAAGAAACATGACACAGTTGACAGCCCAAGGTTCATGAGAAACAAAGATCTGAAGTTTGATAAGTTTCAGCTTACAGTCCTTCAGGAGCCATTTCTCCAGTTTATGCATTTTTCAAGCTTTCAATTTCCCTTCTGTTTGGACATTTCGCTAGTCACTGGTATATTTGATGCATGGTACAATGCATTTCGAGTAAGATACTTTCTCATTGTGCTATTCTGAGAATTTTAGCAGTGTCCACACTATCCATTCTGTCATACACATTAAAAATCTCGGCATCACCATTATTTCTTCCCCTTCCCTCAAGCCCCACATCCTCCAAATTCTATCTCTGACAATATCCCTTCATCTAGCTTCACCTCTCCTTTCTCCCCGCAACATGCACACGGTCTCCTGGATCTTCTGCTATACTCGCCACTTAACTGGGCTCTTCAGTGTGGAGCCCATTTATACCTCCTCCTGGTTCCATAAGTGCCTTCTCAAAATCCAAACTCTCTTGCTTTAAAAAAACAAAACAAAACAAAACAACAACAACAACAAAAAACCCTTGACGTTCTCTGACATTCAGATTTTGCCACCGCTTACTCAATTCAGGGTGAGACACCAACTTCCTAGCCTGATATTCAAGTCAGTACAAATTACTGAATAACTGACTTACCACAAAGCGCTGTCATCTCCCTCATTTACACATACACACTCTTTATACCCTATGCTGATTTTCCAAATAGGTCAAAGCATTCTCTCCTGAGATTTTTCCCTCAAAATTGTGTTCGTAGAATTTTTTTTTTACACCTTTGTGTTGCCAACTCCCAGTCCTACTTTCAAGTCTACCCTCACTCACATCCCTCTGTAGCTTTCCCTGACCTCCTCCTCTACCCAACCCAACAGTATGATTTTCTCTTTTATAACTAAAAGTGATAACTTCCATGTATTATGCCCTGTAATATCTCAAAGGCACATAAGATAGGCCGCTAATAATTTTGCCAGTAAGTCTCCCTGCAGATTGTGAATATTTGGAAGCAGAAATTGTGGCAAATTGATTACGCCATTCCCGGAGCCTCCCCCCACCCCAGCACGAAATAGGTGCCCCCTAATGTTGGGGGAAATAAGCTACAAGTATGAATAATTTAATGAGAAAGACAAATTAAAACCATAGGGAAATAGAATTTCTCATCTATCAGGTTTTTAAAACTTTTACAACATACTCTTTTGAAGAAACTTCGCAGAAACAGGTGCCCTCATACAATGATAAAAAGGCAAAACAGTACAATTTTTTTTAAAGATTTTATTTATTTATCAGAGAGAGAGAGGGGGAGAGAGCGAGCACAGGCAGACAGAATGGCAGGCAGAGGCAGAGGGAGAAGCAGGCTACCTGCCAAGCAAGGAGCCCGATGTGGGACTCGATCCCAGGACGCTGGGATCATGACCTGAGCTGAAGGCAGCTGCTTAACCAACTGAGCCATCCAGGCGTCCCAAAACAGTACAATTTTTATGAGGTAATTTGGAAATATTAAGCAAAACTATGCAAGCAGTTGGGGGGAGTACATGAGAAATCTTTGCCAACTTCTGCTTAATTTTGCTATGAACCTAAAACTACTCTAAAAAATAAAACCTATTAAAAATTATATAGGTATTTATTCTTTGAGTCAACAATCCCACTTCTAGGAATCTATTCCAAAAATATACTGAAAAAAAAAAAAACACAAAAGGATACATAAGGTTTTTCATTACAACACCATTTTTTTTTCCAGCAACAAAAATGACTAGAAGCAACCCAAATCCTTCAATGGAGAGCTGGTTCAACAAACTACAGTACACAGATTATTGTGCAGGTATAAAAGCAAGCGTGGACTCTCACTATAGAGTGATATGCCAGGTATATTGTTAATTTAAAAAGAAATCAAAGCGGAGAAAAAATATGGTAGGCTAAAATGCATTTAAGAAAGTAGAAAGGGGTTGGGTAAGGAGTATATACATATAAGCAAACATGTACACACACACACACACACACACACACAGTTTGCTTATATTTACAAATGAATAAGCCAAAAATTTGAAAAGACAAATAAGCTTACCTATAATAGGAAGGAAGAAAAAGCATAGAAAAGACACAGATAAAAAGTTACACTTCCCAGAATATAGTTTGTTTAAAAGGTCTGACTCTGGAACCCTATATTTTTACATAATTACAGAATAAAACTGGATTTGAAAAAAAATGCCCAAAATTAAAAACAAAGTTAAATTATCATTCTGTGCATTGAGTTGAAGATAGACTATCACAGATAGGAATGATTTTGGGTGTCTTTAAAACACAATACTTTGGGGCGCCTGGGTGGCTCAGTGGGTTAAAGCCTCTGCCTTCTGCTCTGGTCATGATCCCAGGGTCCTGGGATCGAGCCCCGTATCAGGCTCTCTGCTCTGCGGAGAGCCTGCTTCCTCCTCTCTCTTCCTGCCTGCCTCTCTGCCTACTTGTGATCTGTCTGTCAAATAAATAAATAAAATCTTAAAAAAAAAAAAAAAAAAAACAGTACTTTGACTACACACACCATCTACCCTGAGTGGTATATACCCTAAAAGCAATAACAGAAAGTTACAGAATGATCTTAAATGGCTTTCAGAAGTTATACTGTTAATGGCAGCATTGGTGTTACTATTCTGTGATTTATAGGTGTTGTAAGATAAAGCAAGGGAGCAAGTAGGTATATTGTTGCAGTTATAAATCAAGATTTTAGGGGCACCTGGGTGGTTCAGTGGGTTGTGCCTCTGCCTTCAGCTCAGGTCATGATCTCAGGGTCCAGGGATCAAGCCCCACATTGGACTCTCTGCTCAGCGGAGAGCCTGCTTCCCCCTCTCTCTCTACCTGCCTCTCTGCCTGCTTGTGATCTCTCACTCTGTGTCAAAATAAACAATTATCTCTTTAAAAAAAAAATCAAGATTTAAGGATAGCAAAAAAGAGATAAAACAAAAACCTTTTAGTTCTGAACTGAAACTAGAAGTATAATTCCATGATGCATTTTCATTTTTAGAAGAAAAATACATACTTCCTAGCTGTTTTCTGGAAAACAAACAAACAAAAAACCCTGGAAAACAGGCCCATTGAAGGGAAATATTGGCAATGAGAACAAGCAGTGCTCAAACTGTGGTCTTGAAATACCACTACCCAATAAAAGTAACTAAGTGTCCTTGATGATTGGGTTGTACCATGTCTGAGGCATGACCTACCATTCCAGAAAGCCAGAAAACGATCAGAGACAGCAGAGGGAATGTCAAAAGAACTTAGAAGTCAACTTGGAGGGCTTCCCAACCATCCCAAATGCCAGAATTAGGACAATTCGAGAATTAGTAAGAATTGGCATTGCTGTAAATTGAAACCTGTATTATATGTTTCAATACCTAAGTTCTTAACAATCATAATAAACCTCACTGGTCATTATGGCTGCTGTCATCTCCCTTTGAGGAAGAACTTTCCTTTCTGCTGCAGAGAAGGCAGTTACCGGTTGGCCCCCAGCTGTCGGTCCCTTCAGGCTCTACCTCAACTCATTGCTGAAGTCATACTATTCCCAAACTAAACACGGCTGAGGTTCGGCCATTTCTGGCCAAGGCAGGGCTCCTAATGGGCAGTCTTATCCCCCAGATCTCACCATAGGTAAGCAAAGACTTGACTAGACCTGGATCATGGGCTGAGGCTCTCCCTGTCCCTGCCTGCTTTACAGGTGTCAGATCGGCCTCAGAGTCACAAGGGTATCCCTCCCTAGCAGCCTCCCCCTACTTGTATCTTTCACAGATACTTGCCCCCAATAAATTTCTCATATTCTTTTAAGAAACTAGAGACCAGACAACTCAGTTTGTTCAGAAAAAAAATTGCAAGGGAAAAAAGAGGAATCCGGGGATTAGAAAATATTAAAAACCCAGCAACCAACTGCAAAATGGCCCTTATTCCCCCCTGTTGATTTCTATTTAAAGAGAAACAATCAGAAGATTCTGAACACGGACTGGATATTTAAGGATATAGGGGATTATTTTAAATTGGAATAGTGCTTTTGTGATTATATTGTGCCTATTTTTTAAATCCTTATCTCCTAGAGATACACGCTGAGATGTTTATATGTATAGATGCGATTTATGAGGTCTAGGAATTGCTTCCAACTATTCCAGAGAAATAAGGGGAAAACCCAGGGCATAGATAAAACAAGACTGAGTTTAAACAATTTCAAGGCCAATGTGTTCTACAGAGCCTCACTCTTCTCTGGGTTTTATACAGACTTCTATTATTCTTTCTACATTTGACTATGTGTCAGGTTTTCCATAATAAAAACACTGGCCTTTTTTTTTTTTTTTTTTTTTTTTAGCTATAAAAATTCCCACTTCTTTTTCATCATGTACTCTGAAATGGAAGTACCCCAAGAAGAATGTGATGTCCATGGTTGAATGGTCTTCAAGGCCTGAAAGAAGTCTGAGAATATTACTGTATTAAAGGTTTTTTGTTTCTGTTTGGGCCATGATGCTCCCTCACACACAAGACAGACTCCTGATGGCATGAGGGGAAATTCCTTCTTGCTTGATCCAGGAAGCAGAGAACCTAATGGGACAGTATGGGCTCACCCGTCAGAATGGTTGGCTTTGAACTCCATTGCTAGTATGACCTTGGACAAGTTATTTAACATCTCTGGGCCCTAGGGATAAAAATCCTACCTAGACTACATAATCTTGCTGGAAAGATTAAACAAGATAAGATACTTGGCACAGGACTTGGCAGTGTAAACATCAATAAGCGTTCACGGTTTTCAGTCAAACACTGGACACTGTTGTGTAGCAGCAGTTTTCCAGAACACGGTTTCTGATTAAAATCCTGCAATGTACACAGGAATTCCCTGATGCCAGCTGGTATATTATTTTAGATTTATCTTTAGGCTTACCATAAGTCCACAGCATTACGCCAAATTTTTTTTTTAAAGATTTTATTTATTTATTTGACAGAGAGAAATCACAAGTAGACAGAGAGGCAGGCAGAGAGAGAGAGAGGGAAGCAGGCTCCCCGCTGAGCAGAGAGCCCGATGTGGGACTCGATCCCAGGACCCTGAGATCATGACCTGAGCCGAAGGCAGCGGCTTAACCCACTGAGCCACCCAGGCGCCCCAAATTTTTTTTTTAAATATTCATACCTGAAGGCCTCCCTGCTTCTTGATTTCGTCATTTATCACACCAAAATCCTCAACTTCTGGTCCACATGCCAGAAGTTATCATAAAACTTAATTCCCTTCAAACTCCATTTCTCTTTTTTCTTTTACTTCTCTCATCACATACTGATTTTGGAAAACTTAAGAGCGTATGAATAGTCATGGCTACTAACAATCCCCTCCTTTTGTTCCTTCTACACATACAACCAGATTTCACTTGCCCCGGATGTACTACATCTTTGGTTCAGTTCTTCCAAAACCTGGGCAGGATACACTCATATGAAAGACTTCTAGAAGGACTGATATTTGTAGATTTGCCAATATTTGAAATGTAATCTAAGGACCTAGTCAAGTAACAGGCTCAGCAGGAGAGATGATAAGGTTCAGAATGAGCAGTGCAGAACTGAGTTCACAGGGAATTAGGTCTATTACCTCCCTAGCCCTTTAAATAAGGATGGTCCATTTCCCCCAAAGTACAGAGAGCATGAAAACGCCCAGTCCAGGCAATACCATCCTCCTATGTATCCAACCTACCCATCAATCCCATTACCTACTACCACGGCTCTTTGATTCTTCAGCTCCACGTTTAGACTTTGATGATTCATGTCAGGTCCTCCTGCTTCCCTCAGTCCCAGCTGGATTCGCCTCTGGTTTACTGACTGTGATCCAGACATTGGACTCTCGGTTTTTAAGTCCCTTGGCTTCAGCACAAGCACGGTTCCCCAGTTCCCAACATAAAAAGATATTTATGTGCCAGGTCTAGCCCCCAAAGATCCCTATGTGGGGGAGGGCAAAAGAAAGGGAGACATAAAAGTAGATCAAGGTTCTAAAAGTACTTGCCTTCAGAGGATGCCATATGGTTGAGGAAACCATCAATATGGAGACTCTTAGGGAGCTGGGGTATGCAGGCTAAAGACAGTCATTTCGCATATACTATTTCTATAGTAAGAAACAGATTAAGTTTGCCAAATCTCAGTTCAAGTAAATCACAGCCACCAAGAGGAATAATACAATCACTTTTAGAGACAAGATTTCAACTTTACTATCAATTCTTACTTTGCAACAAAAGGGTTTGTTTTTTGTTTTTGTTTTTTTTTTGTATTCACAAAATATGTTAAAGGACTTTGCTGTCTCTAGGCTCTGTGGTTTTGTCTAAATTGGCTGCTCCGGTTGTAGGACTGTATCAGTTTTACATGAAGATTTGGAAATGGTACCTTCCTGGAAGAAGTAAATATTATATTAAAACTGACACCTTAGGAATAAAGGAAATCAACAATTTCAACTCTTGATGCATTAGAACCCCATTATCCAATGTGATCACCACTAACCATTTGTGGCTATTAATTTTAATTAAAATTAAAAATTCAGTTAATCACAGCAGTCACATTTCAGGCATACTAGCCATGTGTGGCTGGTGAGAAGGGTACTGGACAGTTCAGACACAGAATATCACATCACCACAGAAGCTTCAAGTCATGCTTTAAAGATTCACTCTACATTTGTTTTCTGTGTGGACCAATTTACTTTAATAAGAAGCTTTTATACAACAGGACTATTTAATATTTCTATAATAGCTTAACAGACCCTTCAAAGCACTTTAAAAACTTCATAAACAATACAGGCAGTTCCTTGGTAAACTTGATTTTTCCTACTATCTTTTTAAAAGTCCTTCAAATCTGACATCTTAGGAACAGTGACCATTTTTTTTAAAAGAAGTATTTTCTTAATATGTAGACTGATAAATCAAAGCATGTTTTACCGAGTAATTAATCTTTCAATAATTCACACAACAGGTCATTTTGGGGTTTAACCCCTGCTTCCATTATTTCTGACCACAAGGTCCACCGACAGATGTCTCACTTTGGATGTACACAACAGAAGACTGGGATCTGTTTCACGTACATCTGTTCCCAAACAGCTTAGGCAGATTAATACTTAGAATGCACCCAGGTCTGCTAAGTCCCAAACAACCATTAACTCTTGTTGTTTTTAAATTATTTTTTCTCACTTTCACATTTTTCCACACTACCTTTCACACTGCTAAGTTTCCAGCAAATGTTTATACATGTAAAGCTAATCATTTTAATGCTCCTAAAAGAAACACTTTCAAGACCTTATTCTGAAGCCCAGCTTTCTCACATTTTCTGTTCAGCTCAGCTCAGAACTAGGGTAGGAATAACCCTTTGGTGAAACAGATCATGAAATTGTGTAATCTGAAGGAGGAAGTCCATGAAAAATAGAGAATTTTAAACCACAAGATTTGAGACTCTCATTTTTTTTCCTATTTAATACATAATATTCAGATGCTAATCAGATTACAAAATCCTTGTCCTGAAATTTGCTTAAAAGGCATCGTAAATGAAATCAAGGATAAGCTAGTCTTTTTACCAATCATTAAAAAATGTGCTGATGACTAGTGCTAACCAACATTTTTCCATCAGAAAATGGTTTCTTCCTTTCCAAAGATAGGCCCGGGGCTGAGAGGACTGTCCACTTCTCTCTACTATGCCCTGAAGCTGTGGGAGGGCAGGAAGGGGACTGTTTTTCCCCCATGTGTTTCTTCTAATTAGAAATTCATTAGGGTTGAATGGCTCCTGCTGTCAAACAAGACTCATCTGCAGGCACCGGACGGTTGACCCCACTGGTCATTCAAACCTGAGACTTATTTATGTCCTAACACCTGAAGTCTATGAAAATAGGTATGTTCTTTAAAAAGCAACTTCTGAGTTAATGGTTTTTGGCAATTATATACAGTTGATCCTTAAATAATGTGGGGGTTGTGCTGACCCACGTGCAGTCAAAAAAAAAAATCCATTTAACTCTCGATTCACCCAAAACTTAATAGCTAACTGTTGAACAGCAGCCTTCCCAGCAATAATAGTCAATTAACACATATTTTGTATGTTAAATGTATTTTATACTGTATTCTTACAAGAAAGTAAACTATAGGAAAAAATGTATCTTTCAAGATGAACATTTATACTTCTGTACTGCATCAAAAACAAAACAAAACAAAACTCACATGTCAATAGAGCTGTGTAATTCCAAGTCAAGTTGTTCAAGGGTCAACCGTAATGAAATGTATAATTCTGCAGGTGAAGAAACTAAGTGGGGTTAAATCACTTGCCCAAGTCAGTTACAGTTCTGATAGTCACAGAGATAAGATGGCAGGTCCTTTGGAGCCCCGTCCTGAGAACATTCCTGCACCAGGCAGATTACACACAGCTTGAGTGGGGAACCTATAAAAGGTCCCATCACATTTTTCATACATCAGAATGCTATCCATTAGTAAATAGTGAGGCTTCCAGTGTGAAAAGGCAGAGATCTGTGGGCATTTGGTATTCCTGTCACAGAAATTCCTAAATTGATCATTCTTTTTTTTTTTTTAAAGAATTTTATTTATTTGACAGAGAGAGATCACAAGTAGGCAGAGAGAGAGGAGGAAGCAGGCTCCCCGCTGAGCAAAGAGCCCGACGCGGGGCTCGATCCCAGGACCCTGGGATCATGACCTGAGCCGAAGGCAGAGGCTTTAACCCACTGAGCCACCCAGGCGCCCCTAAATTGATCATTCTTAACTGTATTAAAATTTGAGCTTAATACAGCTTAACCCTACCCATTCCTAACTCTCCCTACCAGGAGCTTTTCCTTTATAAAACAAGATCCACCCGGTCACACAGTACAATAAGCAGATCCAGCTTTGCGGAGGTACAAAAATGCTTCTATCTTCTGCTTTCATCGAACCTTTCAAGTAGAAGCGTACTACCTGCTAAGCAAACATGGCAAGAAAGATGTCCTTGGCTGAGATCTAGAACAATGCCAACAGACAACTGGTGATGCTTTCAAAGACCTTGAACTCTGAAAAGTGTCTGATCCAATAACAGCACAAGGACTAAGTTGTAAAATACACAGATCTATCTAATACATGTGCCCATGTCCCCTTTCCTGTGCACCCTTCATTTCTGACGCCTCCCTTCCCCACCCCAGTTCCAGGCACTGTGTTGAGAGCTGCCCATACTGGTAGCACTACTCTTAATCCGCTTTGCCTAGATAAGTCCCATAACCCAGGCTTATCTGGTCTCAGACAACTCACTTGATCCCTCTCCCCTTTATTCAGAGTTTTGTTCCTTCCTAGGTCACAGCTAAGGGGGTAATTACTTTATATTCACAGGAATAAACGGTTCATTTTATATTTACACAAGAAAAATGGCCAGATTTTTAAATTCCCATAGAAAGATCATTGGGTAACATAGCAGATCATCAACCTTTTCTGAACAGATGACGCCCTTCTGTGCACATATTTTACATTGTTGTGGTGGCCTCCTGGTCAACCCATGCCCAGGTATGCTTACCACCCTGCAGCTGAGCAAGAGAGAACCTTCTAGCCAAGGCACCCACTGTGGAGAAGTGGGCCAATATTAGCTTAATTTTTTTTTTCTTTTTAGAAGAGTTCCAATACTTTAAAGAAAAATGGAGGGGATACTCCTGCATGCGATGCAAACCCACTGTTAAGTAGCAGTATAATAAAGGGTACAATGCAATAGGCAAAACTAAAGTTCATGGGACCAGTTAGCAAATTCATTCAACGATCAGTCACATGTCAGACACTCTTCAAAGTGCTGACAGGTAACAAACCGATGGTCTGAACATCTCCCCCCCCCCCCCCCTAGATCTAGTCTGAGAGTTATACCATCAGCCCCGCTGCTTCTCAGGCCTTCAGATTGGGTCTGAATTCTACCACTGGCTTTCCTCATTCTCCAGCTTGCAGATGGCATGCAAGGGGGACAGCTCAGGCTCCGTAATCCCACAGTAGACCTCTTCAAAGCTATAGCCCAAGTTCCTTTTCTCTGGAGAACCCAAACACATTCTAGATTTGTCAAAACCCATAGAATGTACAACATCAAGAGTGAACATCAAAAGTGAACCCTAATGTATACTATCGACTCTGGGTAATGATGGTTCATGTAGGTTCATGAACTATAACAAATGTATCACTCTGTTGAGCAATGTGGCTAATGTGGGGGGGGAGGTGGCTGTGCATGTGGAAGGGACAGAGGGTATATGGGAAATCTCTGTACCTTTTGCTCAATTTTCCAGTGAACCTAAAACTGCTCTTAAAAATAAAATCTACTTTTAAAAACCATGTAGGTTTAAAAACTGAGTGGTCTTGCAACTCTTTCCTGTGTATGATCTAATAATAATGCCCAGTGACCCCACTCCACCCTTTCCCGGAACAGCCTGTCACTGGCCAAGGAGCACTGGACACACCCCACTACATCCTTCCACACCACAGCCTCCCAGGTATGGTAACCTTGATACAGCTCTTCCTCCATTAACTGGACCAATTTCACTGGTCTTTCAGCACTCACCTCTAACCTAATTCCACATCAGACATTATTTCTCACATTTAAACTTGTGTCTTCGTACCTTCTTTTACCACTCAGTTTACTAAGTAAAACATCCACTTCTAAAATAGAAGTTCTTATGAAGCTGCTAGGATTCCGACCTTCCAATTTTAAGGGCCTAAAGTGGCACACTAGGTATTAAAAAAAAAAAAAAAAAAAAATAAAAAACCCAAATAAAAAAAAATGGGTTTTAAAAAAAAAAAAAAAAAAAAAAGTAATACACCTAGATGAAAAAAGATGGGTTTTAGAGCAAAACAACAAAAACAAAACAAATTTTCAACCTTTATGTTTTTAAATTCTACTTCAGGAACACTAAGCAAGCATACTTTTCCTCCATCACCACTCAATTTAAAACATTTCCTTTCTTGTGTCATTATTTGCCTTTTTCTGGAGGGGCACTGCAACACCAATCTGTATGATCTCTCATTGAACAAGGTCGTGTTTTAATTGTCTTGTTTCCCCTTCATTGTAGGTAAAACTGGCTCTTGTAGGCTAAACTCTATAACTTCTATATCCTCCCAAATTCAAACTGACTTAAAAACTTAAAAGTTAGCGATATGGACATAGAATTCTGTCAACTCAGAGCTTTGATAAAATAGTCTACCTTAGTTGTCAAAACACCTGAAAACATTTTAATTAAAGTATAAGTGAGCCAGGATGGTTTATGGAGCAGAGGCGGAATTCACACTCAACCAGGGCAGAGTCCCTGACTAGTCGGCAGCATTTTGTAAGCTTTTTGCAGAAGAAACTTTAAAACAGTAACAGGTTTCTATAGTACTAGTACAGGGTGGCCAGTTTTCCAACCCAGAAAGATTTTTTTTAAATTTTCTTAAATTGGTATTCAGCTAGGTGAGACAGCATCACATCCCAGTTTCTTGAGAAATCATCTCTAGACTGACTTGAAATAGTTCTATTGTAAATAAGGCACTGTAATATTTCTAAGTAACTCAAGTCAATAAAAGACGAATGCAAGTAAACAGCATGATTAAAGTTTTAAAGTTAACATTAAGACTAAGCTTGTAGAAGCCTTGATTCTAGACAATGGCAAGGAATGCGAGGGGCATCGAAGTCCAGAGAGAGCCCAAAGTTGGGGGGAGGGGGCTTAAAATTCAGAAGTCAGCAAAAGGAGAGGTGGATTCAGAACCCACATGTTGGTGTACTCTGCAAAGTGCTTATACTCCCAGCGCACCGGCAGAAATGGACGGATTAAAACTTCAGCTTGGAGGGAAGGAGGCCCTTCCAAGCAGCTTGAAAAACATCGCCCCTCTGGGGCTCAATTCTTTTTTTTTTTTTTTTCTGCGTCGCAAAACAGAAGCTGAGCGTGACTTTGCTCCGGAGGCGGGAAGCCAGGCAAGAGGCAGCAGGTAGCGCGAGGCCCCTGGGGGTAGATAAGGTTCTCCCACTTTGGGAAGGAGGGGGCGGTGGCGTCGGGACGCTGGGAGAGGAGGAGCCTGGGGGGAGCGGAGTGGAAGCGCGGGGGCGGGAGGTGGAGGGAGGAGCAGAGGGTGGAGGCGCGGCTGGCGGTGAAGGAGCCGGGACCACTCACCCGCGGGTCGCTCGGGTTGGATGGGCCACCACCTCAGGGCCAGCTCGCTCAGCACCACGTCGCAGCTGCTCCTCCCGATCTCGAAGATGCCCCGCAGCAGAGTCTGCCCGGCCGCCGCCTCCGGCTGTAGCCCGGACACCCACAGCGCCGAGGGCACAGCGACCGCCGCCGGGGGCGCTTCTTCCTCCGGGCCGCCCTCCAGGGCGCTCACGCGGCCTCCGCGCCTCCCCCGGGGCATGGCGGAGACGCTAGCTGAGCCGGAGCCAGGGGTCTGGGGAGGCCTTTGAGGAGGAAGTGGAGGCCGCAGCAGCCACGGCTCCGGCTGCGTCGGGCGCTGCCACAGCAACCGCGCGCAGGGCAGAGACCCAAGAGGGAGGCGGGGCGGGCAGGCGGGGCCGCCGGGACCCAGTCCAGCACCTCGGCCTGCGGGACGCGGGTCTCCGCCGCTCAATACAAAAAGACCCCCGTCCGGAAAGAGGAAAAGTGTCTCCCTCCGCCAAACTTTACTCTTCGCGGGGATTTCGTGGATTGCGCTACCCGCGGCGCTTCTCAAACTTTTACTTAGCCTCTGGGCATCTCGTTAAAATGCACATTCCTTATTGAAGCGGTGCGGGATGAGGTCCGGGATACTGTATTTCTAAGAAGCTCGGGGTGATGGCGACGCCCACGTCCTGGTCCGCAGAGCACAGTTCGGGTTGCAAGGACCTCTGTTTTTTGCATCTCCTTCCCGGTGGGCTCTCTTGGAAGGCGGAGGTCACGCCCGCAAGTGTTAGCTGGTTTTTCCGCACCTGGTGTAAAGCGCGCATTTCCCAGGTGCCCCGAGGGGAAGCCAAAGTCTCAGGTTTGCATCGACCAATTCTCACCTGACAAACATAGTATTAAAAGAAGATGCCTTAACACCATGAGCACTAACGTATAGAATTATTGAATCACTATATGTACACACTTAATCACTATATGTACATCCAGTAACGTATACTGGAATGAAAGGGGGAGGAAAAGCCAATAAAAAGTGCCTTTGTGTTCTCAGTATGGACGGTCCTACTTTCCTCAAGATCTCTCCAAGGCAATCTTGTCTTTGCCTGGATCTGGCACTCCCTGGAGAGAGCTTACAAGCAGCAGGCCTTGTTCTCTTGAAGGCTACTGCCGTAATGCAGTGTTACCTGGAAATGGAGAGGGCCCCGAGGGGTTCATTCATCACTTTCTTCTGGGAGTGGAGAGTCATGAAATTAGCCTATGGTTAATTGGGAAAGCACAGAGAGTCTGGAGGCCAGTGGTTCTCAATCATGGCTGCACATTAGAGTTACCTGGGGAGTTTAAAAAAAAATCCAGATGCCCAGGCTGCACTTGAAGACAATTAAATTGGAATCTCTGGGGATGGGACCCAGCTTCCCTGATGATTCCAGTGCTCAGCTAGGCCTGGGAATCGCTGCTCTGAGCGGTGGATGAACCGGGAGCTGACAATCTGTGACAAGAAATCAGGGAACAACGGAGTTCTCTGGAAGAGGAGCGGAGTGGGAGGTAAATCAGCAGCCTTTTCATAAGGTCAGAATAATTGTATTGAGAAAAAGTTAGGGGCAAGGGACTGAAAGAACAAATTAAATTCACAGAGTTGTGAATTCTCGTTCCAGGGTGCTTGGGCCTCACCAATGACTTCAGGCTCTTCTCACTCCTGCGCTTGTCCTGGTCACGCTGCAAAGCCAGACGGAAGACCTCGTGGAAGCAGGAGTATCTCATGGTTCTCTGCTCAAACTTGGATTTCAGACAAGCCGGGGAGGAAGACTGGAGGCCTGGCCAAATCCCTTTCAGACATAAAGCGCATGTGTGTCAGTTAAGCTGGGACTCTGACTGTTTAATGCTCTGAAAACAAATACCCAAGCTTCCAAGCAAAGCAGGGAAGAGCCTCTGTTTGATCTGATCCCGGAGAGCTGTTCCTTGGAGCAGAAGTGCAGCTGCTTTGAAACCCCACGAAGGCTTCAAGTGGCTCAGCTGAGCCCTCATCAGTGGGGAGGCCCAGGCCCTTGCAGGACGCATTGCCGAGTTGCCTGTTCTGGAGTCAGCATCTTGTACTCACAGCTGTCTGGCCGTCAGCACAGAGCTCCCTGGCATTTGAAAAGTTCACTGAGAGCCAGGGCAAATAGGCCAAGTCAGTGGCTATTTCTTAGGACCTTTGCAAGTGCCAAGTTGCCATTTTTCAAGCTTCATAGGGCCAGACAGTCAAAACAATTGACTTTGCTTCTCTTGAGGATGACAGTAATAGCTGTACTCCATTCTTTCCTCTTGATGGGGGGGAGTGGGGGGGTCTCTGTCCTCAACATCTAGCTACACAAGCCTCAGGGCCTTGGCTTTGCATATAATAGAGGGTTCCTGGAATGAAGTCACCAGGCCCAATCACTCCCCTGAACCTTAGGCTCTAAGTCCAGCTGCCTACCTGACATGACCACTCAGCCATCCTTAACTATCTGAAACATAACGTAACTAAAACCAAACTCGTGATTTCCCATCATAAACCTGTTCCTCCCAGAATGTTCCAAATCTCAGCAAATACTGTTATCAGAATCCTTGATGTCATTCTTATTTCTTCTGATCGTCTCGGACTCACATCCAATCCACTGGCAAATCCTGTCAATTCCATCCGCAAAAAAAGACTCCTTTCAGGCTCTTGTCTCTAGTCTGCATCTCTACACTTCTTACTGGACCACTTCAATAGCCCCCCACCCATTTCTATGATTTCCCCTTTGCCTGTACTCCCTTCTCCAGGCCATAGTCTATTTTCCATCTGGCAATCACATTGCTTCTTTTAAAAGTAAAGATTGGGGCGCCTGGGTGGCTCAGTCTGTTAAGCGACTGCCTTCGGCTTGGGTCATGATCCCAGGGTCCTGGGATCAAGCCCCACATCGGACTCCCTGCTCAGCGGGGAGTCTGCTTCTCCCTTTGCCTACTGCTCTGCCTACTTGTACTCTCTATCTGTCAAATAAATAAATAAATTTTTTTTTAAATTGAAAAAAAATAAATAAAAAATAAATAAAAGTAACAAGATCGTATCACACCTTGCTCACAAACTTCCCATGATCTCCCATCACTCTTGGAACAAACTCAACATGCTTGGCAAACATACACAGCGTTACATAATCAGGGCTCTGGCTACCCCTCCAAGGTCACCTTCTAACACCTTTCCCCTTGTTCCCCCACACAAGCCTCCTTTCTAGTCCTCAAACAGACTGAGACTAGTCCCTTAGAGCATTTGCCTTGCTCTTCCCTCTCTGGAATGCTTTCCCAGCCAGCCAACCAGATGGCTCCCACCTTCATCCCAATCACTTTGCTGCTTAAAGATCTTCTTCTCTGGGAGAACATTGCTGATTTCCTCCATCATTCACCTTCCTATAACCATGGGTATTAGTTTTTTTGTTTTTGTTTTTTAATTGCTGCTGCAACCAATTGCCCTAAACTTAGTGGCTTAAAACAACACAATGTATTATCTGACATTCCTGAAGGTCGGAAACCTAAACTCTGTTTCACTGGACTAATATGAGGTCATCAATAGGCCTGCATCCCTCTTGGAGTCTCCAGGGAAGAAGTCATTGCCTTGCCTTTTCTAGCTCCTAGAGGTTGCCTGTATTTCTTGGTTCATCCCCCCCCCCAACCCCCACCTCCATCTTCAAAGCTAGCACCATCACATCTTTTCTCTGCATCCATCCTTCCATCTCATGTCTCTGACTTTGCCCTTCTTTCCTCCCTGTTATAAGGATCTTTGTGATTACATTGGATCTATCTGGATAATCATTAACCGTGTTTGCAAAGTCCCCTCTGCAACGTAAGGTGACATTTTCACAGGTTCTGGGAATTAGGACATAGACATCTTCAGGGTACTATTGATCTCTCTACCATCCCCTGCTTTATTTTTCTTTATGTCCTTTATCATTACCTCTTACTCCATTTACTTGTATGTGTATTGTCTAGATAGCCCATTGAATGAGTTAATGCACTTAGCAACAGTGCTGGAATATAAGAAACACTCAATAAATGTTAAGTGTTGGGACACCTAGGTGGCTCAGTCAGTTAAGCATCCGCCTTCAGCTCAGGTCATGATCCCAAGGTCCCAGGATCCAACGTGGCATCCATCTCCCTGCTCAGTGGGGAGCCTGCTTCTCACTCTGTCTGTCCCTCTGCCTGTCACTCTGTCTGCCTTTGTGCGAGCTCGCTCTCTCTCTCTCTCCCTGACATATAAATGAATAAATAAATAAACTTTTTTAAAAATGTTAAGAGTTATTATTATTATTATTAGAATAAAAGCTTCTTGATGTCGGAGAATTTATCTTGTTCTCCACTGAACTCTCAGTAACTGACATAGCACATAGCACATAGTATGTGCTCCAGAAATATCTGTAACAGTAATGTACCTCCATAGCTGTTCCCCTTAGTTCCTGAGGCTCAGTTGTTCCATAAGTGATGCATATATCTGATACCCTAATGCATGAAAATTGCTCTCTGAAAATTTTTAGATAGCTTCCTGAACATTGCTTTCCCTGCTTTGACTGAAGCTTGGGCGTTTGTTTTCAGAGCACTAAACAGTAAGAGTCCTAATTCCGCAGGCACATGGTTGCTTTATGTTTGGAAGGCATTTGACTAGGTCTGGAAACACAGTCTGCACCCCTGGTTTTTGTTGTGTTTTTTTTGTTTGGTTTGGTTTGGTTTTTAGAAATTCACATCTGAACAGAAGACCTTGGAAAACTTTCTGCTTTTAACATTGTTTTCAGAAGGTTATTAAGTATCTGAGAGATTTAGGCCTAATGGGACAGTCTCCTAAGTCAGAGACCCCTTCTCAGTTCCACAGATGGAGGCAGGTGAAATTACAGCCAACCGAAACATCCAGATCTACCGCATCGAGGGCAGAGGACAAGGAATTCTAAGGCCTGAATTTTGGCCAGTGGAGAATCCTAGATCACACCCTTTGATTGCCCATAGGCTTGCTGGCTTCAAAGTTTGATGTTTGTGAACATAAAGGAATACCGGTGTTATCAAATTACCATCAACACAACCTTTTTCAAACTCTAGCTTACTTTAGAGAATATTTTTTACTAAGGACTGCTTGTTGCAGGTAGACTCGAATCCAGACGCTCACCATGACCTATGAGATGCCTTGTGACCAGCCTCCTTCCCTCCCACTCACATTCTATCTCCTATCATCATTCTTCCTTCCATGCTTCCTATGCTTATGTCTAACCACATTGGCCTTCTTCCCATTCTTCAAATAAACCAAGTTCCTTCTTCATTCAGGGCCTCTGCTGTTGTCATTTACTCAGTGTGGAAACTTCTTTACAATAGCATGGGCTTTTTGGGGTGCCCAGATCAACTTCATGTCACCTTCTCAGAGGGTCTTCCCTGGCCAATCAGAAGTTCACCCCTACTCAAGCTTATTTTCCTCTTTGCCTTCCCACTATCCAGATGTATGTCATTGCTTTATTTGCCTACTTCTTTCTTGTCTGTCTCTCCTGTCCTATCAGATGGGTACCTCAATGACAGCAGTGACCTGGTCTGTTTGCTTATGGTTCTGTCTCTTATGCCTAGAACAAGACCCTTCGAAGAACAGATGCTGAATAGGTGTTCGCTGAACCCATGAAGAAAAATTAACTTTTTACATTGAGTTCTTGTATTAATTTTTGAAATCATTGAATATATTATATCTCATAGATGAGGAAAAAAGAAAAATAATTTGACATATTTAATTTCTCCATATCAATATATATTTTAGGTGAAATGAGCTTTAGTTATGTCCAACTCTCAGTCATTTCTAATACAAAATGTGCACCTTCTCCTGGGGTCTGCCTCCCTCTCATCCTGAGTGGACATTTTGTCAGAATGCTCTTGCTACTCTAGTTCTTGCTGCCTACAAGGTAGAGAGCAATGTGCCTTTGCAAAAATTATAGAATCAGATTCAAAGTACAGGACCTCATAGATGAGGATTTTGGGATGTGTGCCTCTTATTCTGGGAAACTGTGAACTAAGAATACGAGTTATCTGCCCCCACACATCAACACGCAATGGTGAGACAAGCAGAAAATAACCCACAGAAAACGCTCCCATTGGAAAACAGAGGCGGCGGCAGGGGGCGGGACGGGGGTACAAGATAGAAAGCACATCGCAGTCACTTGTTCAGAGCAATTCTGAGATGCAAGCAGGCATGTGTTGCTAGCTCCGGAGACTCAGAAAGAGAATGTTCCTTATCCTGCATGTAGTTCTGCTCCCTAGGAGCGGTTCCTTAATTCACTGTTCTCAGCAGCTCTTCATTCCAGCCTCTGGGATTTGGGTTCTGCCCTTTATACCATTTTTCTTTTCAACAGGAAACTGACCATGATGACAGCTGAGGAGATTTTCAGCCTTTTTTCTATCCAAGAGGCTTCTTTTAATTTTGAACTTTTAGTTCAAATAGGTATAACTCCTTTAGAAACTATGTAAGCTTTCTATATGTAGTTCACTTATATATGTCATATATGGTATGTAATATTTGTCTATCCCTTATATATAGACATGTATATAACTATATGTATACATATCTATATCTATGTGTGTGTGTGTGTGTGTGTGTATAAAATCATATTATATCATATTCTACAAAAGCCATTCCCACAAATCTCTTTGAGACTGTCCTCTCTATACTTTGGACTCCAAGTCAGGATGTATTGGGGTATAATGCTTCAGTTGTTTTTAGAAGTACTTTTGTGGGGGCGCCTGGGTGGCTCAGTGGGTTAAGCCGCTGCCTTCGGCTCAGGTCATGATCTCAGGGTCCTGGGATTGAGCCCCGCATCTGGCTCTCTGCCCAGCAGGGTGCCTGCTTCCTCCTCTCTCTCTGTCTGCCTCTCTGCCTACTTGTGATCTCTCTCTGTCAAATAAATAAATAAAATCTTTAAAAAAAAAAAAAAAAGAAGTACTTTTGTGTAGGTATACTGTGTCTTCCAACCATACCTTTGATTAGGATTTGACCTGAAGGCTTGTTTAACTGGAAGGAGCCTACATTTCATCTTTAATTTGAGGCTACTTCTTGCTTTTAGGATTTTTTTTTTTCCCCAGAGGGTCTGGGTCTGTCCTGGGCTTTCTCTAGTTCCCCTAAATTATGCTTGCTCATCATCCTCTTATAATACCCTCAAAGAAGCCAAATAATACTTGTGATATTCTGCCAAACAAACACAAAAAGAAAAGAAAAAGATTAAAAACAAGGTAGCATCTCAGATCTATAAAAACTGAAATTTCTGATTAATTGAATAACTTCTGAAGATATAATCAGTAACTGGTATTTTGAGCAATGAAACCAGTCAGATAAGAAGATGTATGGCCTTATACAACTAAGGTTGGCGCTTTAGCCCTGGGTTTTAAGTTCACAAGGCAAGCACTGGCTCAAGGCTCTAAAAAACATGGGAAAGGTAGGTAGGTAGAATTTTTAAAGGTCATGGCACTTAAATTCATTTGGAATATATAATTTTTAAAAAACTATGTAATGTTACATGTCATAGAATTATGTGTTAAATGAGTGAAATATTCTTATTTGTGAAATAAGAAAATGCTATCTTTCTTTTTTCAGAGGTCTATTAGTATACCCGTTGTCCCCACATATCAAATAAGCATGGTATTTTTTACATGAAGAATAAATAGCAGTTTATAGTTCATGATTTTATAAATTCTAGGATAAGAATTTTAAACAAAATTAGATTATTAGGTAGGCCCACTCACACTAAATCTACATGTCACTTTAATAATTCACATGAATAAAAGCCAATAAAACTTTAACATAATTCAGATGCTTATGAAATAGCTATAATTTGTCAGCTTGTTCAAATATCAAACCTGGAATTAACTGAAATAAGCTGGTTGTTACATATTGCATCACTAAAACTTCATAGTAATATTTTCATAAGAATTCAAATGAACTCTCCTATATTTATGCATATTTAACATACCAATTTACTGTAGCCTTCAGCATGTATATTAGCTTCCTAGGACTGCTATACCAAGTTAGCTCAAACTGCATGGCTTTAAATAACAGAAAAGTGTTGCTCACAGTGGTAGAGACCAAAAGTCCGAAATTAAAGCATCTGCAGAGTTGGTTCCTTCTTGGGGACTTAGAGGGAAGCTCTGTTTCATGCTGTTATTCTAGCTTCTAGGGATTGTTAGCAATTCTTGCACATCTTGGTGTATAGAAATGTCAGTCTGGTCTCTCCCTGTATCTCCATCTTCCCTGTGTGCTCTGTCTGAGTTCTGTCCTCTCCTAATAAAGACATCAGTCCCCTTCCTGAACCACTGTTCTAATCCAGTGTGACTTCATCTTAATTTACATCCTACATATTAGGATATGTTATTTAGACACTATATCCAAATAAGATCACACTCTGAGGTTCTGGCTGAACATGAATTTTCGGGAGTTGGGGGAAGGCACTATTTAACTCAGTTCAATACATAGAGAGAATATATATATATATATATGTATATATATACATATATATATATAATATACATATATTAATGTATTTTAAGTAAGATAAGTGGATTTTTAGTTAATTAGGCAAAGAGGAAACCTTGGGAAGCAAAAAATTCTGTTCTTTAATATTTTAATATGCTAGTCAGAGTCAAGGGAGCAAGAAAATGCAGTTCCTATAACCAAATATCTCATGTTGGAATTTTAAATTATCTAAATAAGCAGCCTTGCCTCTGTTAACTAAGAAATTCTTTTAGTAAAAACATATTTTGATAAAGAACCCTACTTAGATTCCAGTTATAATTTACATGCATTTGTGACTATTGTTTACCATGTATTTAATCACCAGCTGGAATAAAGTTTATTTAAGGATCTAGCAGGGACAAGTGAAGTTAGCCCAACTCTTCTTTCTAGAATGTTCATGTTATCCTCAATAGTCTTGGATGTGAATGTCACCTTGTCACATACCTGCAACCTACCACAGATTATAAATTTATAATATCCTGCTATGAGTAGACAAGCACTTCAGTTGTTAGTGACACCAGTGGTAAGTGATTAACAGTTTCCCAAGCATGGTAACACCCCTTCATTGATGTCACAGAAAGTGGGGATGTTCTTCTAACTGACATCATTCAGAGAGAACACTAAAGAAATACTGTTGATGTGTCAGGTTTACACAGTGAACATTTTGAAGTAGAAATCATTGTTTAGGTAATTCATCAGCATTTATCTCAACCAATAGCACATACTGTACATAAATATCATGACCATAAAGAACATTAGTTACTCTTCAGTTTTCAGTGATTTTAAATTAAATCATCTTCCAAGAATACTGATCCTTTGATGTTTCTGGTCTGTAAGCACCTCTCCTAATAACTAATGTGTCATGCTAAAATACATACCTGGTGTTTGGACAACAATCCCTCTACGTTTTTCTTCTATTGTGTTGCATTGCCAAAGAAGATCATATCCCCCACAAACCTGCCACTTTTCTATTCTAACTTATATTTTGGAGGAAGATGAATGTAACTAACAACTATTGTGATGGTTCAGTACTCTTTTATGTTGTAGATTCTATATCTGAGCTATCATCTACCTAGAGGTGACCAGGTTTACTTTCTAGTTTGTTGAATGCTGCTCAAATTCTCAAACTCATTGAGGGTCTACATACATAGTCCTTATGTGTGCTCTAATCTAAATTCTTCAGTGATGATAAGGAAGTTTGGGACAATTTTATATAACACTAACAATAGAACAAGAACAGTTGCTTCAAGAATGATGAACAGAAAAGAAAACAGTAACATGCATTCAGGTTCTTAAGAAATGTAAAAAAAAAAAAAAAAAAAAAAGGCAGGGTCTGGAAAGAACCTATACTATTTTGATTCTTCATTTATTATAGTTCCAAATCATATTTTTAAAAATTGATAGTAAATAAAAAGAAAGAACTGATCAATCATGATTTTTGTTCTCAAAAAAAGTGGGAGAATGGTGTTTGGTACCATGTTATAAGAAATTAGTGTCAAGGGAGGCCTGGGTGGCTTAATGTCTGACTTTGGCTCAGGTCATGATCCCAAGTCCTAGGATGGAGCCCCATGTCAGGAATCCCTGCTCAGTGGGGAGCCTGCTTCTCCCTCTTCCTGACACACATACTGTTTCTCTCTGACAAATAAATAGACAGATAAAATCTTTATCTTTTTAAAAATGAAACTAGTGTCAATTTTTCTCTTTTCCTTGAATTAATGCTTATAAATTTCACTGAGCTGAGAATCATTTGTGGTCCTTTCCCATTCTCAGCTGACTCGATTTATAACACAGCTTTAACATTAGATTAGTGCGGTTTGTTCTTCTTGGAATGTTAATATTTATTAAGGATCTTCTAGATCTAAGTACCAGAGAAACAGCAAATAAGAAACAAGGTTTCTGTTCTTATGAAGCTCACATTCTACAGGGGGAGTTAGATAATGCAAAAGTAAGTGATATAAATAAGCAAGAAAACATCAGATTAAAAGCTCTGGAAAAGGGAGGGTGTAATATAATTTTGATTTTGCTAAGGTTGAAAGTGGTTGCTGCTTTAGATGGGGATCTGAGGAAGTGGCATTTGAACCAGAACCTGAATGAACAAAGAAAACCAATCATGCAAGTATCTAGGTAACCCAGCTTCCTGCAGTTCCTTCATCTGTAAAATAAGGCACAGATTATGTGTTTTATTTTGGTTATGAGATGTGTAAATGAACAGAGAGCACTTAGTACCGACCTAGTAATCGTGTGAGGCCATCTTCCTAGAGGTGTGTCTTTAAGGCATCAAAACCTACAGTAGGGTTAGCTTTTAATCTTGTTAAGGGCAAAGTAAGTTACCAAGTTTCCCCATAGATGTGAGATTAAACTTGTTCTCCAATCTCTAGATGTTATTTTACAAGTGGATCCGTCCCTTTGGATTGCTCTATACCTGGGGATCTACAAAAGTGATGATTGTCACTATCCACTTACCTCTCTATCAGTTGGGCAAATAGCACAGCAATGTTTAGATGACCAAATCCACATTTATTGTATCTGAAGATTTAGTCCAGCATTTGCATAATACTCTGCATTTTAAGATATTTTAAAATTCGCAATTTAAACAGAAGTCCCCAGAGGCTGGGGCCTTGTCAGTGCCACTAGTTTGGTTACCCAGCTAATTCCATCAGAGTCATCGAACCAAGTGTTAGTGTGTGTGAAGAGTCTATGAGTCAATTGCCAGCACAAAATTCTTCCTGACATGGGAAGGCAGATGATCTCAACTTTTGAGTGCATACAGTGCAGATTTCTAGTTGAATGGTTCTTGACAATAGTGTCCTCTGAAACATAATGCCTGGCCAAGAGCCAATGATTATGCCACCATACAAATCACTGTGTATCTGACGCCAGAATGCCTCTGTGCAATGGTAGCAACAAGAGTTCTCAGTCCTGGTGTTCCACAAGATGTTGCGTTGGCTCTTTTATTCTTTATCAGACCCTGGAATTAAAGATTTTATTTAGATAGTTTTTAGGAAATAAGTGGTGATGGAGGAAGAGGAAAAGGGAAGAGAGGAGGCTTTAGTGTAGTTTAAGAACAGCTTTGCTGTTTTACAATTCCCATTAGGACAAAATTAGTCCACATTTGAAGCCTAGTTTTAATAATTGTTGGATAGATATTTTCACTTTAAATCTCTTGTTTAATTATAGAACTAAAACAGCTTGCTTCAAACTGCTAGCTAATGATCCAGATATCATTTTAGTAATTGCTAGCTTCTTTCAGAAATGCATTAATTTTGTAAGAATTATAGACTTTCAAATGTAAAAAACATAGGGTGTTTTTAAGATTAATACATCAGAACACTCATAATTTGTTGCAAATGTTATTTTACTGTATCATATTATAAATCTAAAATTATCAGAACATTCTTAAGATATTTTAATTATTTTAATTTGCATTTAATTGTATTTTTTAGGATTAAAAGTAGGTAGATCATACTCTATGAATGCAGTTGGTGATGTAAATGAAATCTAAGTTATGCAGTGTTCTATTCAAAGGGAATTATGCACTGGTTAAGATATTTAGCCAAATTTCATCTCCCACTATAAAATTGATGGCTGATTTTTAAATACCAGGTTTTTTTTTTTTTTTCTGGAAATAACTCTTTAGTGCTTTTTCACATTAGATAAGTAGATCTAAGCTTTGTATTTGATAGGAATAGTAATTTTCCACATAGAACCCTAAATGTTACTCATAACAAACAATATACAGCTACACTAAAAAATATATTTTTTTTGACTGAAATCAAAGTTGTCAGTGTTTCTTCTTTTTGGTTGGTTTTTGACATAGTAAAACATTTTCTTTTCTTATTAGCTAGATATAGGTATTAGCAAATTATAAAAACCAAGTCTCTTTTAAATATTGGTGGCAATTCAAGAAGAAAAGAAAAAGATAATTGAAAAGGTTTCTTGTGGTTTGAAAATGCCTTCCAAATATTCATTAAACATTTAAGTGAGTAAATTTGTAGAATATGTTTCTGACATTGGCACTGGTTCTGTGGTATTTCTCTGATCAGATGGAAGTGCTGTGTGTTATGCAGAGTGCATTCAGTTCATTCATGCATAAACAATATCATTTTCATAAATTAAAACCTCCCCTGCAGAAGGAACATCTGTGCCTGCCTTTGAATAAAAGATGGTGGCATGTGAGTTACTCCTTGACTGACTGAAAGAATCCTTATGTTTTAGAATGAAGTTATATGGGCAAAATGAAAGGGGGAAAAACAATCTAACTTAAGAGCCTGCATTTCTACTTTACAAAAAAAGAAAAAATCCACAATATACATTTCCTTTCTTGATGTTTTAAAAGCTGGAATCCTTAAAGTGCATTCTTTTATTATTTCTTCTGTTTACTACAGCAAGAGTTTTTAGTTTGAATGAAGATGTATAATATTAAATATAGGTGAAATTAAGCTGCTGAATAGATCATCACATCAGATCTGAATGTTCACTTCATGTCCCGTGGGCTGGAAGGCTGACAATGTTCAGATATCCTATCAGTATTACATCTCTTAAAGTAAGAACAGTGAGAGCAATCTTAGAAGCAACAGCTTGATTTCAAAATAACAACTCAGATTCACTTGGAATGAGATTACTGCATTTTGGATAAAGTTGGGACTAACTTAAGAGCATTTCTGTCATCTGATGAAGGCTGATGGAAAACATGTTAAAATGATATACTTTAAATTGAACTCAAACATTTTTTAATGTTGAAATATTCCTTACTGCTACTGTCACAGCTTGACATAGCCCCATTGGCAGTGTTATTAGTATGGCTAATTGTTCCTGTCCATTAGATTACTCACATTTTTCTGGAGCAGTTTGCTAAATGAGGTCAGCTTTCTGGAACCCCTAAATCACCAATGAGAAGGAGATTAAAGGAACAAGCTTGGGAAGAGAGGTAGCCATCCAATGTGGCATCCGAATCAGAGGAGGAACAATGGAGTTACTAATGACAGTAATCAGAGCACCATGGTAGAGCCAGGACACAAGTGCCAAAGTGTTATTCCCTAGGAAGCATTCCTGTCAGTCAGTACATCCAGACGAAGAGAAATGCCAAACTTTGTTTTTGGTGGACTTAACAATGGACAGAGTCATCTGTAAGTTTTCCACAGAATTCTTTTTAATGTTCCAAAAAGAGAAGGAACACAATTGTACCATCTTAAAATATATTACATTACACATAGTATGTTCTTGAGTACAAATAACTCACTACATTTTCTCCTGGAAATCATCACAGGAGGTTCATAAGGTAATTACAAAATGCTACTTCTTGGATTCTTTAAATTAATTAAATCATTTCTACCTGGCATTTTCTAAAGGTACATAACTTTCTTTGGGGATAGTACTGGTTTGTAAACCAGTACTATATTGTATAGTACTATTGTATAATACATGTTTGCCAAGTGCAATGGTACTTTATGATAGTACTGATTTTCAATTCTGTTCAGGAAAATGCACAGATAACAATGTACTAAGAAAATGGCAAAGTTTTCTCATATATTTTTAAATGTATAGACAAACTAAGCTAGGGCACTTGTTTGTGTCTGCTTATTAATAATTAACTAAATATCCCCTTTTTTTAAAAAAATGGAAAAAACATAATCATTTAAAAGAATAAAAATCAAAAAGCTAAAAAAGAAGACACAAAACAAAACAAAGAAAAACAAACACAACCGTTTGTCGCCCCCCCTCCCCCCGCCTCATGTTCCATGTAATGAAATATGAGTTAGGTTCTTTCATTATCTACGAAGAGCTGGTGACTCCCTAATCCAGATATACAGACTAAAGAGTATGCCAAAGTAAACTTTTGTCTTTTATTTTATTCTACTTTTAGCATTTAGTATTTTTTAATTCAGCAAATAAAGCAACTATTCTGCTTAAGAATTATACTTAAAAATCACTTTAAGAAGAAATGCAACAATTGGTCAGATTTTCAATACTATTTTATTGCAACTGGATGAGTGTTTTCTAAATTGTGCATTACACCATAATATACAGGATTACAAACAAGATTACAGTACAGATCGATTCCAGTGGTACCAGTATCACATCTCAAACAGCACTTATTCTGGACTGCATTTTACATGCAATAGCTATTGTTCTAATTATGAATTAAATGGTTTGAATTTATTTAAGCTACTGTACTAATTGACTACAATAGGTATAAATCCCAACATTAACAACCTGATTAGATTTAGGCTCAGATTTATTACATGAATATATGACAAACCACCATTTGTGTGACTATGTATAAAATCATGCATTTATATTTTCTGGGAACATCAATAGCTTCAGATTCTCTGTAAAATCATGGAATGCAAAGGAGTAAAAGACTAAAAAGAAACAGTGCAAATTGTATGTGATAGTCAAGCAGCTTTTGATTTAAAGAAGGGTATGTTGGCATTTGTTTATAATATGTATATACAAGCTTGTGCAAGTAATGTGTTGAATTGATATGTTTTGATAGGGACTACATCTCTCTCTCTTTTGTTTTTTAATCCTCTTAAGAGTTATGGATCTGGTTTTCGTTTTAAGGAGAAGGAAAGACTTTAAAGTGAAATGAATTGCTCAAATTGTGCAATTTTTTTTACAATTAGAGAGGAAAGAAGTGCTAAGGCAACACAATAACTTTCTAAGCACTTTTCTGCTGGTTTAAATTAGTTAAATTATTTTGTATAAATTAGATATAATTCTACTTTTCTGATATGTATAAAAATTGATGAAGCTGCATGGTTTTAAAATAGGAAATCCACATTATAAAAAGTCATTAAAAATTCTGTACAAAATCACAACAAAATAATTCAGCATGGGAAAGGTAACAAGTAGTAAAATGCTGGTTGAAAAATATATATTTATATATATTTTAATTGGCCCATTACTAGTTTAAAAATTGCATAGATCCTAATTATTGCTTGTGATTTTGTTATCCCGATCTGATAATTAATATGATCTGAATACAGCTACACCAAATTTGTGGTGCATTTTTTTTAACCGTATTACTTTTTTAAAATAGAAGAGCTATAGAAAATAATACATAAGGTGAACAGGAACTTTGATCCCCTGTTTCTTCCAAAGGCAGTAACGACAATAAATACATATATCACTTGAAGCTTGGAGTATTTGCACTTTGCAGCAATAGTACCCAAAGGGCTGCCTTTTGTAAACACCACAGTCACTGTAAGAACAGTGGGTACGTTTCCCGGGGATGGTGAAACTGACATGCCTCTAATCGTGAAAGATGGCATTGAGCTGGGCACTCATGACTCGCTCATGATGTGAATGGCTATCGAAGGACATGATATTGTCTATAGGGATCTCACAGCGAGGGGCAGCGGCGCCCGAGAAGATTGATCCGTGGCTTTGGGCCCCTGCCAAGGTCGCTGCAGGATAGTGCATGGTAAAGGCATAATTTTTCTCAAACTCCGCGGACGGTTCGTGTTTGAAAGAGAAGTTGCCATTGATACTGAGCGGCGGGCTGAGGGGTCCGTCAAAGGAAGGGCTGGTGCAATCAGTCAGGGGGCTTTCAAAGAAGGGCTCCAGCGCAGCGCTGTAGGCGTGCGGCGGCGGCTTAACGTGGAAGACGTGGGAGCTGTCCATGGTACCGTAGGGAGGACTGGGCAGCCCCGGCGACTGGTAAGAGTAGGGGTGCACAGGGAAGGAAGCGCTGGCGGTAGGCAGGTGCGGAGGCATGTCCTGGTTTTGCTCAGGCAGAAAAGTCCGAGGATTAAGCTGCAGGCAGCCGGCAACCAGGTTGGTGGTGGGCTGGGATAAGCCCTTGCAGAGAGTCTGTACGAAGGAAACCAGATCAGGGCTTTTGCCCGAACGCAGGATCTCTGACAGAGCCCAGATGTAGTTCTTGGCCAGGCGCAGCGTCTCGATTTTGGACAGCTTCTGCGTCTTGGAATAGCAGGGCACCACCTTGCGCAGGTTGTCCAGAGCCGCGTTTAGCCCGTGCATGCGGTTCCGTTCCCGGGCGTTGGCCTTCATGCGCCTTAGCTTAAAACGCTCCAGGCGTGCCTTGGTCATCTTCTTCTTTTTGGGGCCCCGTCTCTTGGGCTTTTGATCGTCGTCTTCCTCTTCCTCTTCTTCCTCCTCTTCCAGATCCTCGTCCTCGTCCTCCTCCTCTGCCCCGTTCCTCAGTGAGTCCTCTTCTGCGTTCATCGCTTCGAGGTCGTCCTCCTTCTTGTCTGCCTCGTGCTCCTCGTCCTGAGAACTGAGACATTCGTCTGTCCAGCTGGGAGGACCCTGGGGCTGAGGCTCGCCCATCAGCCCGCTCTCGCTGTATGATTTGGTCATGTTTCGGTTTCCTACATTCAACAGGGGTGGGAGAGAGGAACAGAAAGAAAAGGAGCAAAACACTACATTCAAAAACTACCTAAGCCTTCAGCTCCCACTCCCTAACCTTGTAGAAATGCACGTGAAGAGAAGTACCAGCTCACTACAAAATGGATGCCCCTAAGAAAAAGTTAAATGCTGTGTTTTATAATGGTGCGCGTGTGTCCCGCTGACACATAGGAGACAGGGCAGGGCTGGAGGTGGGAGAGAGAGTAAGTATGTGTATATGTACACTCCTGTGTGTATGTTTCCTAGGTTTGGTGAAAGTGTGTTTATGGTGATTATGTGGCAGAATAATATGCGTGAAAATGAGCATACATTTCGACTACTTCATGTTTGTTGGTTTTTTCCTGACTGTCTTACATTTATCTGTATGAGTTCAAAGTCACTCGCAACTCCACAAAAAATGAGGAGTTTGAAAATCCCAATTTTGTTTGTTCCCTTCTCTGCCCTTGCTTCTTGTACTTAGCGATTACAGTTGAAGAGCCCTTACGTAATTTACTAACGGTAGCAGTGATTTTTAAGAAGATTATACTAACTGGAGATTGAAGAGCAAATGCTTGGCAGAGAAAAAGTAGTATCCACCAAATTATTTCACCATTAACGAAACATTTGGCAACAAAAGTCGTCCGGGGTCTCCATCCCACCCTCTCCTTTTTTTTCTCGCCTCCCACCACAGTCTCTCTGCTGAATTTCCACCTTCTACAAAAGCTCTGGCTACATGACCAGGGCTGAGGGCACGGCGCAGAGCGCCCTTCCACGCACTTGGGATCAGGTGCGGAAGGCGCCTCTCTAATAAACAGCCCATTGAAAGAGCTGCCCGCTCTTTATTGGGGCTTTTCAAACTTCGCCTCAAACCTCTTTTTAAAAGAATGAGTAATTATAATGGTCGGCGATTGGCAATAGAGAAGTTGCCGCTTCTAATGAAGAAAATAAAAAGCTTTTAGTGAGACAACTGAATTTTCTGGCTTTTGCGGTGGCTGCTGGAGACTTGGCAGCCTCTGGAGCAGTAACAGGTAGCAGGAGTTGGTTCCTCTCTCCTCCACACTCCTTCCCTCCCCTCTAACTAAACTATCTGTCAACGGGATTCCCCCCCCCCCCCCCGGGGTGTGTATACTCTGGCTAGCAAATGTCCCTTTTATTCACTGAAAAAATAAGTTGGCACTTCCAATGTGCATAAAATAGATGCACACAAAACAAATCTTGGTATCAGGGCTTTTTTTTTTTCCCCCTCTTTTTCCTTACTGGAAGAAGTGAGAAAGTGAACTAGTTATTTGCTTTCATGACTTCGAAATCACCACTAGCAAATAATCAGAGTTACTGTGCATTATTTTAAAAAATCCAAAGATGCTCCTGTAATTTCTCCCGTCCTCAAAACCAATATACTAAAACATATTTTTTTAAAAAATCAGAAAGCCTGCCGTGGTTATTTGAGTGATGCGAGTCGAAATTGTGCGTATTTGCCTGCAATCATAAAGAGGAGTGCCTGTTTCAATACACATACACACGCTCGCAAACGCACACATTCAGAATATGTGTAGGTATATCCGGTCTTCAATTACTGCTTTTATTCCCAGGCAAAAATGAAAGACTTGTAATTACCTGCAGTTGTTAGTAGGTCCTGAGCAGTGATGGTCTCATAACCCTGGGGCCTCCGGATGCCGTGCCTTCTGCGTGGGGCGAATTCCTCGTTTCCCGGCCAGGCGGGCGCTCAGGTTATATAGGCGGGTTGGTGATGCTGAGCGCAGGCGGGGCCCGGAGCGGAGCGGCTAGCAGGTCCTTGCGCCCGGCGCCTGCGCACGCGTCCAGGCTGAGCGCTCCCTTCGCCCTCCCCCACCGCCCGCCCCTTCAGCATTACTGCTCTCCCACCCTCCTCCGACTCCAGCTCCCCTAGCCCCCACCCCTACCCCCGCCCCATCTCCTTCCTCCCCGGCATGCGCCATATGGTCTTCCCGGTCCAGCCAGGAGCCAGGGACCACGTGACCTGCCCATTTGTATGCCGCGGAGCGCTCCATTCCGGCCCCTTTGTGGCCAGAAGAAAGTGGCCCATCTGTCGCCAGTTAGAGACTCCGCGGACCTGTTTTTACCCGCAGGAGAGATTAACCCTTTCAGGCGGCAGAAGGGAGAGGGGGCAAGGGGGGAGGAGAATTGAGGGAAGGGAGCGGGAAGCTAACGTTGACTGCGTTTAGATCAGAGTGAGTGGCCCGCGTTGGGGCGGGAAATAGGGCAGAGGTGAAAGAGGCAGCAGCGTGGAGACTGAGGCGCGCAGGGAAGCGTCCTGACTCCGTTGGTTATCTCCTCCAGGCTTTGGTCTCCAGAGCACCAAGACTTTCTGCCCTCTCGGAGTCGTCCATCTCTGGGTTTCCTCCTCTTGGCAGACGCTTTGCTTATTGGCGCCAAAGGGTGGCTTCTCCTCATCTCCACCGAACCTTTAAGAAAACATATATGCCATGTAAAAATGGCTTCATCTGTAAACTCAGCTTTGATGCTAGTTCTTTAGCCTCCTTAATTGTATCGTCCACTCCCACTCTCTACAGTCCAGAAATTTTGTACCAGTCACTCTACCCCATACATAATGCAACTCGGTGTGTCCCCACCTTCAGCTACCCCTGTTTCTGGAGACTTCCCCCACAGAAGTCCTGGCCCTTGGCGCAGTCTGGTCCACACGCTCGGGCCTTGGCTCCTTCGGCCTCAGAGCTCTGTGTGTGAAAGCTGGGGCACTCCTTTGATGCTTAGATTCTGCCTCTTTGCCAAGGCCATTGGATTGTTGCAAAGGATGCCCTCATCTGATGCCCCTTGTTCCTTGTCAGAGGCTGGCATTCCACCGTTTCAGGCCTGTAAGTGGGTACTTGGCTCAGACAAGTCTTCTCAATAGGGGGATGCAACCGGCCTATGCTAAAGGAGTCTTTTTGTTCGGCTTTCAAGAAAGAACTGTAACACAGCTCTGCAAGGGGTTAATGGCCATGACTCCTCTATACCTCAAAGACACTGTCTTGATGCGACCTCCACCTTGTCTGTCAAACAAAGATCATAGAGATTCCTGACTAATTCTGAAGGAGCTATATTTGTGTTCGAATGGTGATTCTCTATTTATTCATTCCTACCAAGGCAGATTTTAGTCACATATCCCATCTTTTCCATTCCTTCTCCACCAGCTTCTTCTCTAATTCTCCATTAACTAACACCTTATCCCTCCCAGACCCATCGCCCCTTCAAATGAATGCCTCGAACTTGGATTGTTTATTTAAAGGCAATCTTTCTAAAAGCCCCTCAAGTTTGCAAACAATGTCAGGGTTGAGCGGCAGAAGCTAGGTGCCTCTGGGAACTGGAGGAGCAATGCAGTGGAGAGGGAAAGAGGGTTCTAACAAGATCACTGGTGCCTGGAAGGCGGTGGTTGCAACCTTCCCCGTCCACTGAAAGCATGAGGTGAATTATGCTGAGTTTCCAAGACCAGAGCTGTAAGGAGTTTTTGCTCTTCTGTGTTCACTCATCAGTGTACAAAGAGCACAGAAGAATGTCAAATAATTCACCTCAGAACCTAGTCTCATTATTTACCCCTGCACCGTCTGTATCATCAGTGATGGGTTAAAACTTAAGGGGCTTGGAAGTTAAGGAGAGTCCACAACTCACAGGTCTGAGGACACTTGCTGCAGGGCGGGCCAAGTGCTCCCCACTCTCCCAGCAGCCTCCCACAGGCTAGCTCACCGTGCGGCTACTGGCGCCCTGGCTCTCCCTTGTTGGTCTTAGATGAGCTTTAGGGGAAACCTTAGGGGCGAATGGAAGACACGGCCCCAGCTGCCCAAAGAGCTGGGGATGACCTAGGGGATCCCTCCTTTCCAGGGAAGTGGAAACCTCAGTTTGCAACATCCTGTGGAATAGAGGAGATTCTTGTGGAACCAAATGTTCCAGGGCAGAAAAGGACTGAGTTTTTCACCAGCTGATACTCAAATGTGCAAAGTGCAGAAATTAGTAGACCCGTTCTTTCCCTTTCCTTCTAATAAATTCACCCCTAATCCAGTGCTTGGGATTTATATAAAGAAAAGGCCACTCCGGGATGTTGCAGAGACTTGACGAATTTCGGTCTCACTGGCTCTTAATGAGCCTCATGGCCCACAAGAGTTTGGGAGCAAACACTCCTCTGCGCGGGGAATGTCAGTCCTCCAGCGAGGGAATCTTGGCGCCGAGAGAGCCCAGGCTGGACCTCCCGAGGCGGCAGCCTAGTAGTCGGGCCAGGAGGCGAGAAGAACAAACTAGACCTAGATTGAGGCGCTTATTGTTGAGAGAGACGGGGCGAGAAAGTGAGGCCAGACTACAGTGGTGGCGGTAACGCTGGAAGAGGATGGAGTGCCGGCGCTGTGGGGTTCGGTAGGAGGCACAGTCGCCGCCCCCGCCTTATTTTCCTCTCCCTCTTTGGACTTTGTTCCGACAGTTGCACACTTTCCCCCTCCCGATTGCCTAAATTCTCGTCCTTTCCCTCTGCCCGCGCTGCCAGTTAGCGGTGCTCCTCCAGCTCCAGTCCCCACTGGGCGCTGCAGGCTGCTGAGCGGCACGCGAACCGCACGCGCGGGTAACAAAAGCGGCTTTCATGACTCACTGCCCTCGAGCAATGCCCCAAATCTGTCGCCCCCCGGGTCTCCGCTTGGAGCGCGCTGCGCGGGCCGGGCGGTCCCGGCCGTTAAAGCGGCAGCAGGAGCGCCGGCGGGAAGGGGGGCGGGAGGAGCGTGTGGCCGGGGTGGGGAGAGGGGAGTGTGCCCGGGGCGGGGAGATTGGGGGGGAGGGGGCGTGCGGTCGGGATGTAGGGAGTGGGAAGGGTGTAGCTGGCGGCGCGGGTGGGGGTGGGGTGTTCGACGCATTCACCGGGTCTAGATAAAGAGCAGGGGCAGGGCCGGCGTCCCTGGCGGTGACCTGTTTCTCGCGGAAACAGATGCTTGCTTTTGCAAAGGGAAGCTTGCGTTCAGTGAAAGAATCAAGTGTAGCCCGGGTGGCCCCACCAACCTCGAGCGGCTCCCGCGTCCTCTCCCAGCGCTTCCCAGGAGGGGGGTGTCCTGTCCCAGAAGCGGGAGGTGGTGGGAAGTTTCGGGGCGGGTGACACCGTAGGGCGCTGGGGCCGAAGAAGTCTAGGGCCAGAAAGCTGTAGATAGATATTTCATAGGCCCGGCAGCTCAGGGGCCTTTGGGAAGCCAGAGGGGAATGTTTTGGGTTCCCCCCAACTTCGCCTGCGCGGCGCCAGGTTTGCGCCTACGCCTCCGGGGAGGCCGCCGGGAGCCCAGGTCTTGGCCAGAGGCTGGAGCTGCCCGGGCTCGACAGCCAGGCGGCGGGGGGAGAGCCGGGAGCAAGAGAGAAGCTATTAAAATGCCTTGCCGTCGCCCCGAGCGCAAAACCCGTCCTCCCCAAATCTCCTGGGCTTGCGGCATAATCTTAATTAAGATAATTGATTCATATTGCACCTGCGAGAACGGAAAAAAAATTGATTCCAACCCCCAGCCCCACAAATCGCTTGGAGCTATTGGATGGAGCACAACGCGGCTGTGATTTGGGAAGTGATTTAGTACTGGGCTTCCCCAGCTAGGCCTGCCTGTGCTCTTTTATTTATTATTTACGTCCTCCTTGCCCCGCCGGGGGCTGGGTGGCTCCCCTTACGGCGCCTACAGGTCTCAGAGGGACCTTGTCTCCGATTCTCAGTCAGAAGTGAGGGGCTTTCCTTAAACCATCCAACATGCAAATCCACAATGTAAAATCAACGCGTGGCTCTAAGCATTGTGGCGGGCTAGGTCATCCAAATGATTGCCCAAGGCCTCGTGCGTTAAATGCGCTCTGTGAGTGTGCTTAAATGTACAAGTGTGTGTGAATCTGAATATGAGTGCATAAGAGATTGTTTGAATGGGAGTGTGTACATAAATGTAAGAACGTGTGTGATTGTGTGTGAATGTGAGAATGTGGGGATGTGAATGTGACTTGTACCACTGTGTGTTTTGGGGTTTGTGAGTTAAGTGTGTGTGAGTGTGTGCATTGTGTGCATGAGTGTGTATTTGTGAGGGCTCCTGTTCTTAGGTAGGGAAAGTAAACGGAGGGCGCACGTCTGTTTCAAGCGCCTTGAGCAACAGCTTGAGGTCTAAAGGGGACCGCGGGCTGGCTGGGTAACTCACGAGCGCCCCGTGTTTGCCAACCTTCGCCTTAACCGAGAGCCGCAAGCAAATAACAAGCCCCGGTAACTGGGTGTAGCTGCCCGTACCGAGAGCAGAAGAACACCGACGACGACTAAGCGTCCGCTGAACAAAGGCTGCCGCGGGGTTGGGGGAGGAGGCCCGACTAGTTCCTGGATTACAGAGAAGCCAGGCGAGCCAGGTTTAGAGCCCCAGGCAGCTTGTAGGAAAAATAGTTTCCTCAAGGTATCAGCACCGTGGACAATTCCCACTTCGCGGCCTTAAAATACTCAGTACCCAGATTCAAAAGAACCCCTTCCAGCAGCTTTTGCTTTTTCCTATTTGCCTTCTTTCACAAAACCACTGACCACCACATGCGAACTTTTAATGAGAGAGCCCTGTATATCTGCATTTAATTAGCCACCTTCTTTTCAGAATAAGTTTCCTGGAAAACTAGATATCCAGGTTTAGGGGCGAGGGAAGGGCTTATATTATCTTTTGAACTGGCAAGCCTGAAACAAAGAAATGATATATTGAGTAACTTTCAGAAAGATAGTTGCACTTGTTTGCCACACAGTATCAAAATCAAAATGAACTCTTATTTGTTTTTGCTGTGCATAGAAATAATAAAACATCTAAAACTATTTTTTAATTTTGCTTTTATTATATGAAGTATATATTTTATTGATGATATGTCTTTTTACATCACCATTACCCTTTCAACTCTCAAGTTATTTCATATTATAAACAATTTCTATTAAATTAATGGGGAAAACAAACCAACTGATGTTAAATGGCATTATTTGCCCAGATTTAGTGAGCCACATTACCTAAATACTGGATTTAGAATACTGCACTTTAAACACATTCTACCCACAACATACTGGGAAAAACCTAGCAGAGATGTAACTTAGAAGAACAAGCACCTTTGGTGATTTCAACATCTTAGAAACATATGCCACACACCCCTCCCCCTATAATTGATGTAATTTTTAAATGCTATTATTATTAGCAACTAGAATGCTTATTAAGTATTATTCAGACTTTACTGAAATGGAAAATATAATTATTTTTGATCAAGAATTTACACCTAGAGTCTCACTTTCTTTAAATAAAATGTTTTCTTCTTTAACAAATATATTTTCACCTGAATTAAATATTGATAATTTGACCTTTTATGTCTTTAACTAATCAAAAGGGGGAAATTCCAAATGGAGATCTTGGAGTTTGGCCCTGGTGGGTCTTTCTGCTTGAGTAGGCACTGAGATTAAAGGAGTCAAACTTCCTCTTTCACTGCTCTCTCTTTGCACTAATTGCTTATGCAAAAAATGCAGATTTGTATTAATTAGTAACTCCACTGATTAGTTCTGTGGTATTTTCACATAATAAATCATGCTGCAGACATGAATTTTGGCACATCACCCAGTAGTGGCTCAGGCTGTAATACAGATTTCATATTAAAATAAAATCTCTGACTAAATCTACCTTTTTGATGCAGGTACTGTGAGCAGCCACCTGCTGGGAGCACCTGCCATGGGAAATTACTTTTACTCAGTGACAAGCCACTTTTGGAGCCCAAACAGGTCAATCTGTTTATGAAGTTAGGCTCTTATAATAAATAAACAAATAAATACTTAAATTCATATATACATGCCTAAGTGACACAAAGGTGCCTAAGCTCTAGGTATTTACAAACAATGATATTATAACAGGATCTGCTTGTAATGGGACTAGATTTTAAAAATGACTTTCCAGGTTATGGAGAAATACGGCAGTCTATTTTCCTCTTGTGAGATTTTTGCTCTTTTGTGAGATACTCTGATGATCTGAGACTTTTCTCACTCATACTCGTGGACTTACTCTTTCACTAACAGGCAAGCTGGCTCTGCAAGAAGAAAGAGGGAGCAGAAAAGCGTAAGGAGAGGAGTATGAATGCTGAGAGTTATCTCAAGGGGAATTGGCACTCCCATAATCCTAATATGTGGTGAGAAGCTGTGAGGTGTGGCATCCGTAGTTGACTGATGTAAGTAAGACTAATTCTCCTCTACCCATTGGTAACTATATGAACTTTGACATAACTCTTTCTCTTTTCTTTGATAACTGTTTAATTTGATGAGGCAGATTACAACCAATATTGCCAAGATTATAAATTAGACCCTAGTGTCTGCGGTGCCCTCCACCAACCCTTAACATGTTCCTGTTTTCTAGCCACTGAAGACATCTTTCCAAGTCCCCTCAGGTGCTCTAAGCAGCTATATACTCTTTCTGGTCCATACTTATTGTTGAAAGGAATCTGTAAATTCATGCATTTTAAGAGATTAAGAGAGAGAGAGAGAGAAATGTTAATTAATTTGATTGCCTTTACCTACAGCACTGGCAAAGTAACAAGGCACAGAAAACAAAAATGAGTACTTGATATTGACATTCAGAGATGAATACAACTTAAGGGAGTTAAATTTTGGATGGAGGCTGGAGCACCATGCTCTGCTGCAGTTGTCTTAAGCAGATTACAATCTCTGCCTACCTTTGAGACTCCTGAGGTGGTCGCATACTCAGCTAGGGACAAAGGAGGGTCCAGACTCTAGGGAGGTTCTCTCTCTAACCATCATTTACTGAAACTTTCATACAGTTTGATGATTCAAGGAGAAAGCCATGCATCTTGTAGACATTTTATCTATTTATCTTAGATGTGGAGATCTTTTTTTCAAGGAACTAAAAAAATTAAGCCGAGAGGGGGATATATAATTTAAAGCAGCCCTCTATCAAATCAAATGTGGCTCCCCTGCCTTTGCATTCACTCCTGGATCCTACCTCAAATGGTTTGACATGGAAAAGATTGATCATCTCTGATGGAGGGAGGGAAGTCCTCTCTTTTCACATTAGTTCAGAGTGCTGAGATATAGAGGCTATGTAGAGAACGAGGATGGAACTAAGCAAAGACTCTAAAGTGGCTTCAGTTTATTTTTGGAGAGCTTGTCTCTTCATTCCCCTCCTTTCAGAAACTGCCTTCTTCACTGCGTAATAAATGTATTCTGCAATCTATATCAAGTGTCACTATGTGCTAAGCACTATGCTTCTAGGTGCTAGGCATACATGGAAACAGTCATTAGTCTGCTTTCTCAAAGACTTTTAGTGAAAGAGATAGACTTTCATAAGATTTACTCACAAGCAAGTACGCACTCATCTGACTTGAGATAAGTGCAGGAAAGGAAAACAAAACCCACAACTGCATAAAACTGAGGACAAAGGACTGGCAAAAGACTAATGTGGGAGGGCTCCCCACATTAACAGAGCTGAGGCCATGAGAAGAGCGCTACCCAGTGAAGGTGGCTGGTCTGGGAGAGAGTGATCCAGGCACGGGGAAGAATATATGTAAAGGGCAAGAACAGTCTCGGAAGTTTAAGAACCTAAAAACATTCACCATAACACTAAGATGAGGGATAATGAGAGGTAAGGTAGCAAAAAGAAAGACAAGTCCCAGAACCTGCTTTCCATTGAAGAGCTTTGAGCTGCTGGCCGCAGTATGAACGAAACTTGAGTAAGATTTACATTTTTAGAACATCATTTTAACCACAGTCTGGAAATATGATTGCGTAGAAGCTGGGTTGGGTAAAAAGAGGCTATTTCAGCTTTCCTAGCAGGAGAAGGTACTCGAATTAGGCTGGTTGCAGAAGAAATTAGAGAGCACATTTCGATAGACCTAGAAAGACTACCCTGAAACCACAGCCTAGTTCCACACAAATTACCCAATCGCCACTAAAAACCATGATTCTTTACAACCTTGTGGGAATATTGCTGGCTTCCTCAGAAGTAACATGCTGACTTTAATTTAATTCATTAAGAATTTATGAACCCATTAAAAATTACAGTCTAACAGTACTGCCTGCTTTGCAAAGCAGGTAGTAGAACAACCGTACACATTTAATGGGCACTTAAGACATTTCAGGTGCACTGAGTTAACAACTATGATATTCTCATTGACAGTTGAGAAAAATTGGGCTTATGTAGGTCTGGTAATATGACCAATATCAGGTCACTTGACTCCAAAGCTTGTACCTTTTAGCCACTACATTGTACCAATAAAAGAAGTTGACCAAGATCTATTTATATGTTTTGTAAACACACAGACACACACTTTAATATTGCTTCAAATAGTTTTAAGCTTGATGTTAATCATTCAATTAATCTAAAAATAATATTAATAAATACAACTATACTATAAATTGCTGAGTCTTTCTGGAAATAAGAATGGGGGAATGATAACCAGTAATTTAGTCAGCTATATTTAGCCAAGTTTTGTAGTGAACCAAATGATGAGAATAGATCAAGTTGGAGGAAATCATAGATAAGTTGTCCGACATCATAGGAATATCCATTCTCATTGAAAGCTCACACTAAATTTTGTTTTTCTTGGAAGTCCTCAAATTGTTTGGACTCTGGATGTATCTAGTTCAAAACAAGTAACACTTGTTTAATATGCTCCTACTTTGGCCTTTAATAATCAAAGATTTTTGTTTTTATTTGGAAAAACTGTCTTATTTAATTGCAGCTCAGTCCTTATTCTTTAGCAAACTCATTGTCTAAAAGCATGTACTTTCACATGGAGTTGGGCAAAGGGAAAGGCTGTGACTGACATCTCTTATTAACAAATTCATTTATTGATGAGCTTCTTAGCTTCTAAACATGAAAATATCCCCAAACTCAATGATGTGTGTTTCAATTTGGGTAGCTGACAAGGAGATACATCAAATGCATAGTTTAAAAGCAGAAAAATAAAGTATCATTTTTCCTTCTCTGAAGAAAGTCTTTGTCAGTTTTATGGAAGCCATGTTGTAAAAGTTGTCTAATTCAGAAAACACACTGGATGTGGTCTTTGGGGTTCTTTATACACCAAATGTTAGTATTTCTTAGTTTTACATACACACATATACTAATATTCCCTCTCTTCTCCCTTCTTCACACATATACGTGCATAGGTCATCTTGGAACCTTTTTCCCATTTAGCCCCTGATCTTGTTACTAAAGCCTTGCCTTCTTTCAATTCCCACATAGCTTTTCAGGTTATCCTTCAGTGTCTGAATAGACCAGCAGTTTAGGAAAAATTTCACTTAACTATAGTACATAGTCTATGGGAATTTATTTATTTATATTTATAATTGAACTGGAAAATTATTTTTTCTCATGCAACAGAATTCTTTTATTGACAATAATAGCCAAATATGATATTTTTCTATTGAAGATTATAAATCTATGTTCATAAATACTTCATTATTAGTTTTAGCAATTGGATTTTGACAGTTGTGGCTGTTGTAATTTCTTATTTTTTATTATATGAGTATCTACAAACCACTGTGTATTATTAAACATCAATATTAGTACATAAGGAAGAGAGTTCTATAAACCATTAGTTTTGAAGCAATGTACCTGGAAGTGTACCAGGGTCCGTGAGAACAGAAAGAAGGGCTCCTTAAGAATCCTGACAAATACAGCCCAGATCAACAAAAGCATTCAGCTGACTCATAGATACATGAGAAATAATAGTTTGTTTCCTTCATTTACTAAGTTTTGGGGGTAGTTTGCCATGCCGCAATAGTTAAATGTTACACTACTCTAAAAAAATTCCATTTCTTCCAGATGGCTCAGGGATCTGAATGTTTGGATTAATCAAAATATCAAAAATACTTGTTCAGGTGAGACTTTCCATCAATATCCCACACTTACAAGTATTTCAGAAGTTTTGAAATTGTAGCTATACGTCATAATAAACATTAAACTCCTATGTATGTGTTAGGGACTGTGCTAAATGATATAGAAAATTTATGTCATTTAATCCTCCACAGCTCTATGAACAGGTATTATTATATTCATACGAGTGACATTCTATAGATGAGGAGACAGAGAAGTTAAATAACTTGTTTGAAGTTATATATCTAGAAAGAGGTGGAGGTTTTTTACTTTTTACTTCTGCTTATGTTCAGATTACTTGACTACCAGTTTAATTCAGTATGAAGAACAGCAAATATTTGGGATACTTCATGGCCCACCATGTCGCGGTTCCACTTTCCCTTCAGCATTACGATTCTCTCAATTCTTCTTCTCTCTTAGCCAGCCATGCACAATCATGCAAAATCCGGGCTGCACCTTCCACCTGTAGCAGATGCAATGGACTGGTTCACTCAGCATTAATCTCGTTCCCTTTTTGCATGCTCTTCTAGAGTGAGAAGGTTGGAGAGCCACCACAAAGGAATAGATCAGAAATGTTTCCTACACTCCCTAGATGTGGTATGTGTTCTGCTATTCATATGCAGTAGGCCTTAATTTAAAACAAAGTTACATGGGGGAGTCAGAGGATAGGGGATTTATTTGGTTGGCACAAATTCCGATGCACTATTCTGAAGCCAGCAGATGTAGTGGGGCTTTTTGAGTTGTCAGCATTCTGAATTCCGAGAGGCAGTATTTTTCTTAATAACCTACTTCTGTGATACAGTTTTAGATCTCACACTTGGAATTCTCAGGCTACAGTTTTTTGTCAGGTCGCATAATATTTCTGTGTATTTTCTATAACCATTATGAAATCCACTTGAGGGGCACCTGGGTGGCTCAGTGGGTTAAAGCCTCTGCCTTTGGCTCAGGTCATGGTCCCGTAGTCCTGGGATGGAGCCCTGCGTCAGGCTCTCTGCTCAGCAGGGAGCCTGCTTCCTCCTCTCTCTGTCTGCCTCTCTTTCTACTTTTGATCTCTGTCAAAAAAAAAAAAAAAAAAACTTAACAAAAGAAAAGAAACCCATTTGTATAGATTCCAGGTAGCGTTGATATGTCATCTGTCATTAAAAATTCTTTCCTGTTTAGTAATTGGTACCAGAAGGGTTTATGGACAATAGAATATTAAAAAGGTAGAAATATGTGATCAGGAAATGAAAAACACATATATATGTATTTGGAATAAATTGGAAGATTGGAATAAATCTTTTAAGAGATGACAGTAATTCATGACACCCAACAATAAATTAGTTGGCTTTTCACCTGTGGTCACCTGGAATGAAATGCCACACTCAGTAGATACTGCAATTAACCATCCTGGGAGCACAGAATACAACGGATGAAGAGTTGGGTTGTCTGCCATTAACTACACTGAGTAACTTCAAGAAAGAACATGGACTTACTCAAGAAACAGTCAAAAAGCTAGGAATTTCTGATTTCTCTGAAAGAAACTGCAGTCATTTGTGACTACAGAACTGTTATAGCCAGATACCAAAGATAGGTTACTGAATTACAGGGTAGAGCAGTAGTGCTCAAAATTCGGTCCCTGGGTCAGTAGCCTAAGCAACTACCAGGAACTCATTAAGAAAGGCATTTCTTGGGCTTCATTCTAGAACAACTGAAACAGAAACTCTGGAGGTGGGGCCCAGACACCTATGTTTGAAGAAATCTTCAATGTGATTTTGACTCATGGTAATGTTTAAGAACCACTAAAGATTCTCAGTATTTCACCACGACCACCTGCAGATCTCTTTTGTAAAGGAGCAAAAACTGAGACTGTAATGTCAACACTGGGGAGGACTGAGATGGCTCCAATTACTCTGAATCCTTAAGTTATACTGAAAGTCTCCCCATGTCCAACTGATGTCCAATTTATAGCACCTCCTCCTGCCATATCAAGCGAGGCTGACCTGGATTGCTTAAGAGCTTGCCTGAAGTACCCAAACTGCAAGAGAGCAGAAGTTCTATTCTTGCCTCACTCATTTCACTTCTTATCGCCTCTCACTGATGAACGTGTCAGACCCCAGCAGGTGAGACAAGAGCAATGGCACACGCAGGAGACCGGCACATAATTGCAAGGTTTTGTTTGTTATTTTTCCAAATGGCTTGGCCAATGTTCAGATTCTGAACATACTAATCTAGGGAAGATAGAACACTACTTCAGATCAGACTGAGTTTAGGGATACTGTTATAATTATTAATCATTATGGATTCAAAGTGCTGATGAAGCTCTGGGGAATAGTGCTCAGAGCTTGACTAGATGTACATTCCAAAGTCACCTACATGGCATGAAGTTGAAATACAAGAAAATTTCTTGAAATGACATAGCAAAATAGTCCAGAAATCCAAAGTTTTAAGCAGAAAAGGTCAGAGTGAATTCATTATCTGCAACCTGCTTGATGACCATCTCACTATGCCTAACTATGACTAGCAGCACTGTATTATTGATTTGGGACCAATGATATCTTTTTTAAATCCCCTCTTCAGGCTGGAAAGGAAGGAGGGCAATGTTACTATTGAATGGGATCCTTGATAGCAATCGTGATGATGGGTTGACTGGCCAGGGAGCATCCTATAAAAATCAGAGCAAAGTGGAATTTTAACCACAATGTACAGTAGAGCTGGAGTGGTGATTATGGTGGTTTAGAAGAGAATTCCTTAGTGGTCTCTTAACATTTCATGGGATTCCCTAGGAATGAATTAGGTCAAATTCATAGTAACAGTAATAAAGAATGAATGATAACACCTAAAGTGGCTTATCACAAGTCACCAAAGTATCACTATGGCTTCTCACTCAATTTCTAAACTGGAGTCTATCCTCAAACCCACAGCTCTTTGAATGTAGAGGAAACCCAACCTTGAAGGAAGACCTTGTAATATTATCACAAGTACATCTTATAAATCTTTCAGCCTTCTCCAAAAGGATATTTGACTATTTACCAAGGTAACTGGGTAGTTGGAAAAGGGAAATAGTTCGTTCTTCCAGGGATGATTGTCCCCCGACCTTCAAGTAACACAGTCCAGGATGTCACTATGATCCACCTGGAAGAATGGGGGCATATGAAGGTGAGATGACAATTAGATTTTGGGGGCCAAATTCTGCTTCAATAGTACCTGTGGATCTGCAAACCCATACTGTGGGTGTTTCCACATTTCCTGCATATAGAGATGACTAAATATCCAGCTTGGCTCCTTGACCTCCAAAATGAGGATTATTGTGCAACAATGGGCCACACAAATGTCTTGAACTTCCTGACCTTATCCAAAGACAAGCTGCACAATGAGGATATTGCAGAGAAGAGTCCAGCATCGCTGGTTTGGAAAGATTAAGGTGATATGGCAGCAGCTACTAGTTGTCCCCCAATGGTTGTGCTCCCCTTTACTCTCATGGAAGCATATCTCCACATGTTAGCTAGAAAAACAGCCTCTCCAGACAGAAGTCAATATTTTTCTGACATACTTTAGCCATGTATGGCAATGTGACTAAATTTTGGTCAATGGGACATGAATAGGAGTGATAAGAACAATTTCTGGGGATCTTGTCATCATAATGAAGTGATATAGCCACCCCTTCTCCTTTTCCCCTTTGTGCCAACTAGAAGGCAGACCAAGGCACCTCCCTAGAGACAGTGTGAGGATAAGACAAAAGAAGCTGGGTGACTAAGCCTACATCATGCCAGCTATACTTACATAAGGACTTGTATTTAATGAGAAATAAATGTTTAACTTGTTAATGCCTCGATCACCCTGGATCTCTCTCCAGCAAATGAATCCATGTGCTAACAAATTTAGGTAGTGATTCCTGTCGTATCTCCATACGAAAACAAAAACAAACTTTTTTTTTCTAGTTTGTGCAGATGATCAATCAGTCTTGGAGAATGTCAGTGAGTTACTATAAATTTAAACAAGTGATGATTTTAAATATAGATGCTATATCATGTGATCTCTTTAGTAAGTTAACACAGCCCTTATACCTGGTAGCCAGTTACCATTCTGATAATTTTTTTTTTTTAAATCCTGATAAGCAAAGAACAGCAGAAATAGCTTGCCTTGACACATTCTATTTCAGGTACTTTAGCCTTCAAGGACTGTGATCATCTCACTCCTCTGTAGAACGTCATGCTGGTCTACTATGTCAATGACGTTTATGTTGTTACCTGTGGAATGTAGGAATTGACAGATACTCTAGATGCATTAAGAAAGTTCATACATGTCAGAGGATGGGAAGTAAATTCAAGGAAAATTTAAGAGACTGATACCTCAGTGAAGATTACATTCAATGATGGGGGACACATTGAGATACTTCTTTTGAAGTAAAGGGTCATTTTCTTCATTGTGCATCACCTACTCCTAAGGTTATTATGCAAGTTTTTAATCCAAAATTCTTAAATTGGATCAAACAAATTAAGTTGAAGAGGAAAGGAAGGTAAATAAAGTCAGGGTTCTTATCTATATTGGACCAACTTTGGAAATGTTTTTGGTAGTTATGAACAGCTTGGACGCATGAATTGAAAGAGACCTTATGCTCTGCATAGCTTAAATAAATTGTAGACGATATGGGAAAAGGAAACCATAAGTGATTTGCAGTATGAAGAAATGTATTATATGCAAAGGTAGAAGTAACTTTAACAAATGTGGGATACAAAAGTCAAAGATGCAAGGAGGAAGTATGCTTGGTGAAATAAAATGAGAAATTAGATAAGCAGAATAAATTAAGAGAAACTATTCATATATAAGATTTTTTAAAAAGAAGTGAAGAAACCCTCATACTTTGCTTTTGGGAATATAAAATAATACAGCCACTGCAGAAACAGTCTGGTGGTTTCTCAAAAAGTTCATTACCATGTGTCCCAGCAATTTCACTCCTAGGTATATCCCCAAGAAAATTGAAAAAGTATGTTCACACAAAAACTTTACACAAACATTCATTGTAACATTTGTAAAAAACAGAAACAACTCAAGTGTCCATCACCTAATAAATAGATAAATAAATGTGGTATATCTACACAATAGAGTATGATGCAGTTATAGAAAGTAGTAAGTATAGGTAGATGCTACAACACGGTTAGACCTTAAAGACATTATACTAAGTGAAAGATGTCAGATGCAAAAGGGCATATGTTATATAATTCTATTTATTAAAAAAATGTCACAAACAGGCAAATCTATAGAGAAAGAAAGTTGTTTCATAGTTTCCAGGGTTTGGGAAGAGGTAAAATGTGAATGGGTACAGAGTTTCTTTTGGGGATGATGAAAATACACTGGTATTAGATAGTAGTAATTGTTGCACAGCCTTGTGAATATACTAAAAACCACCACTGGATCACTGGATTATACACTTTAAAATGGTGAATTTTGAGGCATCTGGGTGGCTTACTTGGTTAAGTGTCCAATTCTTGATTTTGTCTCAGGTCATGATCTCGGGGTCCTGGGATGGAGCCCCGTGTCCGGCTCCACACTCAGCAGGGAGTCTTCTAGAGGTTCTCTCTCTCTTGTCTTCTCCCTTCGCCCCTCCCCCAGCTCTCTCTCTCTCTCTCTCTCTCTCTCAGGCTCTCTAAAATAAATAAATAAATCTTAAAATAAAATGGTGATTTTTATAGGATGGGAATTATATTTCAGTTTAAAGAAGTGTAAAATGCATTGCAACATTTCATTTCTTGCTTTGTGTGATACCATAAGTTTATCATTTTCCTCCCACCTCTTTGGTCACTCTTTATAAGTTATTGTGCACATTTTTCTTCTTTGGCCATTCCTTAAATCTTGGTTTTTCTCAGGGTTCTTTTCCAGGCTTTCTTCTGTTTTCTTCTTACCTAATCACTGCCTTAGGTTGCAAAACAGTCATTGCTTTGAACAGATCTGATACGTACAAATATTATTGACTGTGGCTTAGTTAAATAACACCAGTATCCCAATAACATGGTTCAAATTTCAGTTATATTATATATGAACTGTAGTTGCATAAAATATAAAATTCACAGCCAGCTCCACAAGCCCCAGAGAAGTAACAGACACACATCAGTGACCAACCACACCCCCTCTTTCAAAATCTGTTGATGGTTGGCCATTACGTACCAGTTATTTAGTCATGCACAAACACCAAGACCCAGAGCTGGGTCGCCTCCTTGTCGCTCAGGGATAAACCCACATGATATTTTTTACAAAAACGAATAAAAGAAAAACCTGAAAGTGCAACAAAGAAATTAAAGGTGATAACACTGGAAGTAAAATAGGATGTGACTAGGAGATTTGGGAGGAGACAGCAGAGCAAAGATAGGACATGTCCTGGTCTGCATGAAGCCAATGAATGCAACATCAGAGAAAGTTCAAGGAACCAAAGAAAAACAAGGTAAAGTGGCTTCAACACTGTTTAAGTTGTTCTTAGAACAGAAATCCACTAAATGGTCGAAAAGGAGTGTTTATTTTTACTTTGAAGACTGTAATGAAAACACACATTGAATCAGTTTAAACAGCATTTAGGCCAAACACTGAAGTGAGGTGTTACATTGAAAGAAAACAGTAATTATGACCAAATAAGAACCTTTTACTGCCAGTAAAGGCTGATTTCATTGTTTCAGAAATTGGCATGACTTTGCAGAATTCAAAGTGAAAGTAAATAGAGTTATAAAAGAAACAGCCCCCTGTAGGAGTATTGACACTGGTCACCGTCCAAGAGACTAGACTTGCAGCCATGGGACCATCAGGAAGAAAAATGTACTGACATAAATGAGGAGAGTTGTTGGGATAACAAGAATGATGTCCCAGAGGAAGCAACAGGGGCAAAAATCCTCAAAGGAAAGGAAATCATGGAGAATTTCATGGTATAGAAAGTACAAAAGATTGGGGCACCTGGGTGTCTCAGTGGGTTAAGCTTCTGCCTTTGGCTCAGGTCATGAGCTCAAGGTCCTGGGATCGAGCCCCGCATCGGGCTCTCTGCTCAGCTGGGAGCCTGCATCCCTCTCTCTCTCTCTATCTGCCTGCCTCTCTGCCTACTTGTGACCTCTCTCTCTGTCAAATAAATAAATAAAATATTTTTTTAAAAAAAAAAAGGTACAAAAGAGAAAATGTTGGAAGCTGATCCAAATGTAGAAAGGAATACAAGAGTTCACCAAGGCCTAGAAAAGACACTCTGTTTCTTAGGTTACATCATAACAAGAAGGTAAAAATTACTCAAACTCCTTTTGATACATTTTGTACAAAGAAATAAAACTTTAATTCTCAATGTTTTTAATGTTGAAAATTTCAGTGTACTAATAAATATCAATTTTATTATTATTTTTATTTCCTAACCATAAGAGTTTTTAATGTTTTGAAAATAATATATTTTTTGAAGATTTACATAGTTCTTTTGGAGAGACAGAGCATAAACGCACATGCAAGTGCGGGTCAGGCAGAGGGAGAGAGAAAATCTCAAGGAAAGTCCCTACTAAGTGCGGAGTCCGAGGCACTAGGGGCTCAGTCTCAGGACCCTGACTGAGATCATGACCTGAGCCAGAACCAAGAGGTTAACTGACTGAGCCACCCAGGTGCCCCAACAAGAACATTTTAAAGGTCACAGACCACTGTAATTTTCTTACTGATTTTTAAGATCTGTATAGTTTTTGCTTGAAAGAGCATTTTTTTTAAAAGATTTTATTTATTTATTTATTTGACAGACAGATCACAAGTAGGCAGAGAGGCAGGCAGAGAGAGAGAGGAGGAAGCAAGCTCCCCACTAAGCAGAGAGCCTGATGCGGGGCTCGATCCCAGGACCCTGAGATCATGAGCTGAGCCAAAGGCAGAGGCTTTAACCCACTGAGCTACCCAGGCGCCCCAACTTGAAAGAGCATTTTTATGGTCTCATGCTACCACGCAAAGTGAGGACTGCCTGTACTTGTTATATTGCAGATATAAAAATTTCAAACTGTCTTAAGAAGAAAAAGGTATATATATATATTTTAGCTCACATAATTTAAATGTCCAAGATTAGGTCTTCCTTCAGGCATGGCTAGATTCAGGGCTGAAATGACATTAAAAAGAAAAGCTTTCTTTATCTTGAATCTGTGTGTTTGCTTCTTAGGCTCTGAGTGATTCTCACTCTCATGGTGGCAAGATGGCTGCAGTAGCCTTAGTTCCATATTTTTCTAGGCTCTAGACCAATGGATAGAGCAGAAGAAGCTTTTTTTTAAAAGAAGTATTTCCATTATGAGTCCTTCAGTTCCCACTTAACGGCTGCCAATCCTCCACTCTAATCATTGTGACCTTCTGCTAGACCTCAACCTAGGTCTCACATTCTACCCTTGGAGTGGGAGGGGAATTCCCCACCCAAACCACACACTGTTGATGAGAGTGTACAAAGCATTCAAAAGAATACCAAGGGAAATATGTTGGCAGACAAACCATAAATGTCCATGCATACTCATTGTTAAACAACTCTTACAGCTTTTTTTTTTTTTAAAGATTTTATTTATTTGACACAGAGAGATCACAAGTAGGCAGAGAGAGAGAGAGAGAGAGAGGAGGAAGCAGGCCCCCACCTAGTGAGAGCCCGATGCGGGACTTGATCCCAGGACCCTCAGATCATGACCTGAGCCAGAGGCAGAGGCTTAACCCACTGAGCCACCCAGGTGCCCCAACTCTTACAGCTTTAATTACCCTCCCTATGAGAGGGGCTCCAGGATGTCTCCAGAAATTAGAACCTTTGTTTCCAACTCCTTGCTAGACAATTTCCCTTGGATTTGCTGCAATCACCTGAAAATCAGTGTGTCTGATGGCGAACCCTTACTTTCCTCACCCTCAACCCCAGCCAAACCGGAGTCTCTTCTTTGTTCCCTACCTCAAAGAATGTCAACACCCTCTGTCCCAGTTTATCACACTAGCAACCTGGGGCACAGGTTGACTTCTGACTCTCCCTCATACTTGACTAAAATCGATTACCAACAAATTTTTATCTCTACTCCTGATATCCTTAAAATCAACCCATTTCTTTCCATTTATATTTCTCTTACCCCATTTCAGCTCTCATCTTTACTTTTGAAGTCATCACAGTGATAACCTCTTCTAACTTGATACCTACAATTTTTTTTTTTATTGTGGCAAAAACAGATAAGCTACGATTTACCTTTCCAACCATTTTTAAGTGTACAACCTAGTGGCATTCAGTACATTCATACTGTTGGGCAACCATCACCACCATCTATCTCCAGAACTCTTTTCATCTTACAAAACTGCAACTCCATACCCATTAAACAATAACTCCTCATTCTCCACCCACCCGAAGCCGCTGCCAACCATCATTCTACTTTCTGTCTTAATGCTCCTGACTACCCTAAATACTTCATGTAAATGGCAAGAAAGACATTGCTTGTCTTCCTGTGGCTGACTTATTTCACTTAGCACAATGTCCTTGAGCTTCATCTATATTGTAGCAAATGTCATGATTTTCTTCCTTTTTAAGGCAGAATAATACCCATTGTGTATACACCACATTTTGTTTATTCATTCGTCTGTCAATGGATACTTAGGTTGTTTCCACATTTTAGTTCTTGTGAATAGTGCTGCTATGAACATGAATACACAAATACCTCCTTGAGATGTTGCTTTAATTCTTTTCCAGAAGTGGAATTGCTGGATCCTATGGTCCTTCTAATTTAATTTTTGGGGGAAACTTCATATTGTTTTCCATAGTGGCCACATCATTTTACATTCCCACTGACAGAGTGTAAGAGTTCCAATTTTTCCACATTCTTGCCAACACTTGTTATTTTGTTGTTGTTGTTTTAATAGTATCCATTCTAATGGACGTGAGGTGCCAGCATCAGTTTTTGTCATCTAAGTGTTTTTCATACAGTAGTGAGAATGATTTTTAATAAATACAAGATGATCATGTCACTACCCTGTTTAATGTTTTATCTATTTATTTGAGATACAGGGAGAGAGAGAGTGAGAGAGAGAGAAGACAACCAGGGGGAAGAGGGAGAAACAGCCTCCTCACCCAGCAGGGAACCTGAGGCGGGTTCCATCCCAGTGTACTGGCTGGCATCATGACGCAAGCCGAAGACAGACTCCGAACCAACTGAGCCACCCAGGCACTCCCACTACCCTGTTTAAATCCCTTAGTAGCTCTTCATTACCTTCAGACTAGTCTGGCCCCCTTCATATTCTCAGGAAACCCATCATGTCTTCTTCCCTTGCTTACTTTCCCAGCCTCCCCTTTCCACTTCTCCCTTTTCCACCTCCTCTTCCTTTCTAACTTGCTTTCTACTTACTACATACATGCACAGTCTGAATTGGCCACTCTGAAATATGTTCAGGTCTGTGAAAATGCATTTCCCCTCATGTCTAATATCTTTCTTCTGTTAGACACCCTTTCCTCCTTGTCAGCTGGCTGGCTCTTGCTTGAGGTCTCAGAATAGACAGCATTTTCTCCAGAAAAATGTCTTTGATTAAATTCCTCTGCCCAAGTTATATCAGCACCCCTAATATGTGCTCCCAGAGCACTCTATCCTTTCCTTAACATAGCACTTTACCACATTCTATAATTGCCTGTTTATGTATCATACTTTTCTCTATCCTGCACCATCTAATATGTGGCTCTTAAATGATAAATTATAACTTATTGTGACTGAGAAAATGAGTTCCTAACTTTATTTAATTTAGTAAGCTTCAATTTTAGAAAATAATATTCAAATCAGTTATTGTAAAAATATATTTGGAATTAGTTGTATATGTGAATCTACTTTTTCAACTCTAAGTTTATTAAATCTATATACAGGTCTAAATATAAATAAGAAGTAAGCATCTTAATTGAGATGTCTTCTAGTATAACATATTCTCTGTATTTCAAAGATTTGGTGCAAAATAAAGAATGCAAAATATCTTATGACTCTATATTGATTACATATTAAAATGCTTATATTTTGATAGAATGGTTTAAATAAATTCTTAAAATTAACCTTGCTTGTAATTCAATTATTTCAATGTAGCTACTCGAAATTTTTAAATTATATATGTGGCTTACCTTATATTTCTGTTGGACAGCACAGACCTCTACTGTGAGTTCTGTGAGCACAAGAATCTTGATGGTCTTATTCACTTACTTAAAAAAGCTTTTGTAACATTCACCATGTATCAGGTATTATTCTAGAATTACTTAAAATTTGCATGCATTAACTTTTAAAATCCTTATAACGATCTTTTAAGTATTATCATTATCCACACTTTACATATGAGGAAATTCATATAAAAAGATTAACTTAACTAACTGAAGGTCACAGAGCTGACCTTGTGAAGCTAGTCTGTAGGGGTCCAGCATCCATCCTTTCAATAACTTTGCTATGCTGTCTCTTGTTCAGTCTTTTATTACAGCTGTCTAAAGAAATAGTTACGACCCAACTTTTTCAATTAACAACATGCAAATATTCTTCTTTAATTAATGAATCTGATTATTCAAAAAGCATTAATTGAGCGGTGCCTGAGCGGTGCCTGGTTGGTGACAACCTGGATGTCAATGAAACAAAAAGAAAGCTTTTAAAGAAAGTCTGTCTAGTGGTGATGATAACAATATGAGGCAATGATAACACAACATTGTATTAGATGAACAACTATACAGTACCAATGCACTCTTTGAGAACCTATAAAATTGCACGTTCCTCAGCTGGGAGATGAGGGATGTAATGGGAAGAGTTAGCTAATGGCAGTAAGTGAAAGTGGTTGGTGAAACAAATATTAAGCAAGGGAGAGAAGACAATCAGATGAAAGAAATAGCTGGTGTTTGCCACTGCCGTGGTTTAATCCAAATGGATAACAAGTTCAGATTTCTCTCCATGAAAGATCACTCTGGATAAGATGGGAGAAGATCTCAGGAGGAAGGAACTCTGACTTAAAGCATAGAAACAATGAGCAGGAGTCTGTTGCTGTTGTCCTGAGCAGGATGATAATCACTTACGCTAAAGTGGGGGTAGTGGTGAGGCAGACATATTTCAGAGATATTTATGGCATAGAATAGACCCAGCCTGATGCTTGATTGGAAGAAGTTTGGAGTTTGTTGCAAATGCTACATATTACTTAATTAACATCTATTTTTCTCTTTCTTCCTGGTTCTCTGAAGTGCCAGTGTGCCCATCCTGAGGCGACGGATCTTGACTGGGGTAATCCAATCATAGTAGTCCTGTTGTTGATTTTCTCAGTCTCATTTGGAGCTGGGTTAGTCTGTTCTGACCAATAAACCAGAAAGAGAAATCTGCTAGGAGGTTCTTCAGGGAAAGCTTTTTTTTTTCCTGGTGGAAGGGACTCATGCCTGTTGCCATGTCTTTCCACTTCTGTTTTCCTTGAAAAAGAAAAAATGCAGCTCTCTCTCAATCCCAGTGGGGAACACCAAGTAAACTGCAGAAGTAACGCTGGGTGTTTTCCAGCTACTATATCAATACCACAGCCACCTACCTTGAACCTACTTGTTATGTGAGAAAATGAAGTGATATCTTGTAAGCTGCTATTAATAAAGGATGTAAAAATTGTCTACTGCTTGTAGCTGAACATGTGCCTCTTTGATATTAGGTGAAATGAGAGCTATAAAGGCTTTTTCTGGTTTCTGACTTAGGCAACTGGGTGAGTGGTTCAGGGAAGCCTGGGGGCAAAATGGAAGTCTGTTGGACTAAAGATGTTCTATGCTAAGTGTAATAGATGTGGGTATAACCAAGGGACACATAGAACATCCAATATGCATGTTCAAAACACGAGAGAGTTCTAGCTGGCTTGGAGACTCACATTTCTGAATCATTGGCTATTAACATAATGGAGCAATTCATTTAGGAAGATAAAAATATAATAAAAGAAAACCATATTGCGTATAAAATTATACCTTTCAAATATAAATAAGGCATCTAATCGCCAGCCTTATCCCAAGATATGTAGGGTTCCGGTGCTGGGATGTTATCTGGCTGCCTAATTTGCATATGAAACACGTGGGAAAGAAGGAAATCCAGTGGCAATATCTTTTTTTTTTTTTTTAAATTTCTTTTCAAGTGGTGATGCAACATGGGAGCTTAAGTGGGTAGAAGAAGAATCAATGAAACAAGATGGAATTGGGAGGGAGACAAACCATAAGTGACTCTTAATCTCACAAAACAAACTGAGGGTTGCTGGGGGGAGGGGGGTTGGGATAAGGGGGTGGGATTATGGACATTGGGGAGGGTACGTGCTTTGGTGAGTGCTGTGAAGTGTGTAAACCTGGTGATTCACAGACCTGTATCCCTGGGGATAAAAATATATGTTTATAAAAAATTAAAAATTAAAAAAAAATTTCTTTTCAGCGTAAGAGTATTCATTGTTTTTGCACCACACCCAGTGCTCCATGCAATACGTGCCCTCCCCAATACCCACCACCTGGTTCCCCCAACCTCCCACCCCCCCCCCTTCAAAACCCTCAGATTGTTTTTCAGAGTCCATAGTCTCTCATGATTCACCTCCCCTTCCAATTTCCCTCAACTCCCTTCTCCTCTCCATCTCTCCATGTCCTCCATGTTATTTGTTATGCTCCACAAATAAGTTAAACCATATGATAATTGACTCTCTCTGCTTGACTTATTTCACTCAGCATAATCTCTTCCAGTCCCGTCCATGTTACTACAAAAGTTGGGTATTCATCCTTTCTGATGGAGGCATAATACTCCATAGTGTATATGGACCACATCTTCCTTATCCATTCGTCCGTTGAAGGGCATCTTGGTTCTTTCCACAGTTTGGTGACCGTGGCCATTGCTGCTATAAACATTGGGGTACAGATGGCTCTTCTTTTCACTTCATCTGTATTTTTGGGGTAAATACCCAGTAGTACAATTGCAGGGTCAGAGGGAAGCTCTATTTTTAATTTCTTGAGGAATCTCCACACTGTTCTCCAAAGTGGCTGCACCAACTTCCAGTGGCAGTATCTTGATGAAGGTTCCCTAAAAGCAGGTCCCAAGACAAAACCCAAGTAGTTATTTGTGACGTTATCCTAGGAAACATAGGTAGGGGAATGGAGATATGATTAAAAAAATAAATAAAGTTAGTAAAGAAGGCATTATAAGGCACTTACTACAGTGGGAAACTGAAGCTCATGCTGCTGGAGGAGTCATGGGGCCATTGTAGAACACATGCCTCCGAGATAGTCCACCTGAGTTTGAAAGAGCTGGGGTAGGAATACCAATTTCACACTCTCCCCAGCCCCCTGCTTTACTGAAGTGTAAGTGACAACACTGTAAGATATTTAATGTTGTATATACCAACTCCTATCCATCACTGGTGAGGGTGCGTGCCTGCCGTGCACGTGGGCCAAGCTATGCTATGAGATGCTGATGCTGGCAGCCAACAGTCTGGCCTACGTGAACCCTAATGGCAAGTTCTTGGGGGCTATGGGCAGGGCAACAACAGCATCTAAGGGAAGGCCATGGGATACAAATGGGGGCAGCCAGAAAGAAGCAAGAAGAGTCGAAATAAAAGAGGAGTTAGAGCTGAAGGGAACTTTCTGAACCGGGTATCTACAGTGACTTAGAGCATTCCAGCAGCTATGGTCACCAGCAAGAAGGAGTTATTAGAAGAAGTAACCTGACCTAAACATAAGGGACACTAAGCCACTGAAATGAAATTTGGTGGCATTTGGAGAGCCACTTCTGCTTTTCCTACTAACTCTTCATTTTGAGTAGACTAAAATTGCATCTTCCCCTCTTAAAAAAATAATAATCCTTGAGAGAAAAATGAAACAAAATGACAAAAAAAAAAAAACAAAGCAAAACACTGTTCACTGCTAAAATATTTTGCTCCATCCTTTTTAGTGGAAGGAAGATTTTCAATATTCTCTTGAGACCTTGAAAATTCATCTTTTTTGGTGCTAATTTGTCAGTAGGTGATTTATCTTAGGTTCAATGCCAGTATACTGACAATCCTCAATGTTTAAATGATCTTCCTATGCCAGAAAATGCTACTAAATTCCTGGAAGGACTAGTACCTTGGGATGTGAATTATAAGGAGCCAGAGGAGTGCCTCATTTGTAATCAGAAATGAAAATACCTTGCGGGCGGTCTTATCTTTCACGGTTTGCTCATGAATTTTGTTTTTGAGAACCAGGGAGTCTATATGCAATGAATTATTTCTCATTGTGTCTGGACATTCAGCATGTAGGGATTCAGAAGAGGATCATACAAAAGTGGGGGCTCATGTACCCTGGAGACTTAGGATTCCTCAGGTCCCCATGACCCAGCACTTTGCACAACGTTTAACACCAAGGTCAAGCTTTTTCAGAGGCTTTCCACTGATGCAAATAACCCCTGAATATGACACCAGATCTGAGAGTTGGTTGATCCAGGAATACTTTCTTCCAGAGAGAATACATGATGTTAGATCTGGTTATAAAACACAAAGAAATTTAATTGGCTGTTTTGGAACATGTTACGTATTTCTTGTAATAGCCCATCTGGCATGGCGATGTTTGAAATGCCATTGCAGGATGACATGATGCTGGTCCTTCCTCTGGCATAAAACCCGGTATATGTGGAACACATTGTAAGCACTGCAGGGAAAGACTTCTTTTTTTCTATGGAAAATCACAGTTCTTTGCTGCACAATGCCCTGAGTGCTGAGTACACACAACTTTTTTTTTAAGAGCAAATACAAAAACTCTTAATTTATTCTCTCTGAATAACTTTCCCCCAAATGGTGGTGAGAACATAGCAAAATCATGTACAAGTTAAGTAACTGTGATAAACAGCTTCTAGAAAGCTGTGAGTCAAGTACGAGCACTAGAATATGCATTGTTTTCAGGCAGAAATTGTCATAATTGAAAGAATTATTGAGCCATATCTACTATAAGCTTCCCAGTTTCCTGCTTGAAAAAATACCGCATATAACAAACAAAGCTAAAACATAAATAAAAACACCAGACCGACAAGGCTGGCACTTGGCAGAGTCGGGGAACCAGAAGCCTGAGGCCCAGGCCCGCCCTTGTCCTCTTTGGACCCCTCCAGAACTGTCCTCAAGGACATGAAGAGTTTGTTTTGAAATATATTTTTTTAAAGATTTAATTTACTTATTTGACAGAGAGAGAGAGAGAGAGATCACAAGTAGACAGAGAGGCAGGCAGAGAGAGAGAGAGAGAGAGAGAGAAGCAGGCCTCCTGCTGAGCAGAGAACCCCATGTGGGCCTCCATCCCAGGACCCTGGGATCATGAGTTGAGCCGAAGGCAGAGGCTTTAACCCACTGAGCCACCCAGGTGCCCCTGTTTCAAAATATTTGCCAGACAGCCAGTCCACTCCTCCCCTGCTGCCTAAAATGATGCTGACTTCCTTTTAATAACTGAGTATTCAAATTTTTACCTACCTGGTGAGACCGATAAATTTATATTCTGGTTCAAAAGGAAAAAGGGAAAATTTAAAAAGAGAGAAGAAAAGGGCAAGATTCACACTTTTACAATTCATTTTAAACATAAATCCTGGCCCAAAGTCCTGTATTTGGGAAGATGACAGAAAGACAAAGGAGGGCCCGTCACTGCAAAACTTCTCTTTTGCCTCTTCTAGCCACCCAGAAACTCAAGCCCAGGACCTTCCCTGACTCACAGTCCACCCTCCATGTACTTTCAGTGCCTAGCTCTCTTCTCCAAATCTCCTCTATGGGAAGGTATTAATCTACGCTAAATCATAAATAAATATACACTAAAGCATAAATAGATCCATGTATATTCACACCTCCAGGTAATGTGTTTGCATTTTAATAGGAGCCTTCTGGAAAGAACGCATTTTACCCGAGGAATAATTCAAATGGTGGGAATTGTGAGTAACACAGCAGACCATTGAACGAGAAGGCAGATCTTTCTGCAGCTAAGGAACTTCCCTCTGAGCTTGGGAATCCATCTCTTCTCTACCAAGGCTGCTCCTGTCCCAGAGGGAGACTTCACCTCCTCTCTGAAGGGGGCCTTTTGCAAGTTGCTCACTGCATCACACCCATGAGAAACAGCCTGGGCAAGGAATGACCAGGGCCTTGCAATGTTGGCATAACCAGCAAGAATGTCCGGGGATGCTCAGGGACCACCGAGGTTTGTTTCTTCTAACAAAGCCTGCTTCGTTTTCTTCAACCCAGAAATTCCCAACACGCTTCACCAAACAATAGCATTTGGTAGAACATATTTTGAGGAAGCCGATTTGTATTTGTTCATGCTTTTGGACTCCCCATGGTGGGCGTGGGTCAGTGTTTCATTTTAGGTTCCTCCATGGTTTTTTAAAATTTATTGTAATAGTATCCATATAAGGGAGTGTTTGCCCAACATGGGACCAAGCAGGCAGTTTCTTTTTTAGGATTTACCACTTCCTTGCAATCACGTTGTCTTTGAACCAAGTCTAGGACTTATATATTCTGATTTTTTTCTGGTCAGGATGTGGGGTAATCACTTCTAAAACCAAATAGGAATGACTGTAGATTTCCCTAGCATTTCCGGTAACCCTCATTTGATCATTTAGGCTTCCGTTGTGCAAAATCTCTGGAATTTTAAGGGATGCTTTTCTTTTCCCGAAGATCTATTCTCTTCTGTCTGGTTTTTCATCTCGTTGTTAACTTGAAGAATTTTTGAAAATATAATCCCATTAGCAGTTCCAAAGATGAGTCCTTTGGAATGAAAGAGTCATTATGTAGCTTAGTTTACATAACATCATTCATGTCTCGGCCACTTTTTTATCCTTTCTTCTGAACCACAACCATACCTCGGCTGTTTTACCTGATCTCTCCCAATTATGGGGAATTTTTTCCAGAAGTCATCCTTCCTAGTTCTCCGTCTCTCTTTTCCTTCCCTCTCTGCTGGTCTGGATGCCTATTTTAACTAAATTACCATGTAGACTTTCATTTTCTTTCCTGTAGAACTTCTCTCCAAGAACACATAAATGATGACTCCTGTTTTCTTCTCCACAAAACGTAACGTATCTTGACCATTTACAGCCTAATTGTTACCCAAATCCTCAGCATTGTTAGAATGTCTAACTAAATAGTAACCTCTTCATCTCCCTTTCCTCAATGCACCCACATGCTTTCCTCTCTGTTGGCCAGTCTTATGCTATTTTGTAATGATGACGTGCCATGAGCTAGGTTTTCAAATCTTGTTTTTGAACTCCCAATCAAATATGGCATTCAATTTTCTCCTTTCCTTTGGCTTTAAGTAACTATGATCTTAACCCTCAGTCTAAACTTCAAATTTTCATGTATTTACTTTCACTTCTATTTTGTTATAAATGATCATTCTCACTTTGCTCTGTAACAATTTTTCACATGTTCATATAGAAACTATGCTTACTTGTAGTTGCAATACGATATTCCCTTGAAATTACAGAGTGGTGAGCATCTGTTTCTTCGTCTTCTAACTCTGAAAATGGAAGTTGAATCAAACATCTGTGATAAATCATTAGCCATGAATCAGTCTTACATATTGTAAGACTGAATGTTTTCCTCTAGAGTTGTTGATCATTGCAAGGTGTTGGAATTTTACAAAATGACTCTATACCCATATTGCAGTCATTTTATCAGAGTCTTCTTTGCCATTTCCTGCTCAGGAAATTGGGCTCTATTCTCACTGCACAGCTGGTTTGGCTTGAGAAACCTCACATTTCTACCCAAATGGTCAGGCTGATTGTACAGCCAGACAAATCCATGGCTTTCCACATAAAAAGGGCATCAGTGACTTGAGAGAATCAGTTTTTCTCTGAATGTCTCCTCAGTTAACTTCGGAAAGATAAGGAATCACCACCTTAGGAGCGGTCCACGAGGAGACATTTTCAATGAGACCAGTAGCCCTGGTCTCACACCATATGTTCTGTTAGTTTTCAGGATATTCACTATTCGGATATAACTGAAACAGGAAGGACCTCAGTAGATTTCTGCTTTCTTCTTTTTGTGAGAAGATTGATTTCTAATTCTAATTTCTCCAACCCCTCCAAAGATATACGTCTTCTAGAAGTAAGAAGTGAAAGGAATCAGGAAGAGGAAAGCCTTTCCAGGTGCAGACACAGTTCTCTCCACCCATAAACTAGAAAAATTTAATACCTAAAAAGATGAATGACTTAGATTATAAAATCACTAGGGTGCGACTAATATGAACAGTTCAACTGACTACTTTGCACCAGACATAATTCTGGGTGCTGAGGATAGAGCAACGGTTGAATCAAAGAGACAAAGGTCCTTGCCCTCATGGAGCTTACATTCTCATGTAGGGAGATTGATAATAAGCCATGAAAGCATATTAGACAGTGGTAAGAGCTGAATAAAAAAACAAAGCATGGAGGACGGGAATATTGGTGGGAGGTGGTAGACTGGATGGTCAGAGAAGACTCCACTGAGAACGTGGCCTTTCAATAAAACTCTGAAGCAGGCATGGGAGAGAGCCACACAGAAAACTGGAGAAAATACATTCTAAATAGAGGAGGTAGCAAGTACAAAGGCCTTGAGGCAGGATCATGCCTGGAAAGTTAGAGAAGCAGCAAAGAGGCCAAGCTAGAGAAAACAAGCCAGAGGAACAAGCAAAGGAATGAGGAGAGAATGTAGGTAACAAGCAGAAAATTCAGGTGAGGGAGGCAGATGATGGGAGGCCTCCTAGGTCACTGTTAGCATTTTATGCAAGGAAGACACTGCCTTTGCTTTCAAGGGCTCGTAATCTAGCAAGGGAAAATTACATTATTAATAATGACAAAATGAGAGAACTATTAAAAGTAAAACAGTAGAGGGTGTTAGGGAGCACTGGGCCCTAATGTCCAGGAGGGGTCTCTTCCATGAAGAAATGGTAAATATGGGGCACCTGGGTGGCTCAGTGGGTTAAAGCCTCTGCCTTTGTCTCAGGTCATGATCCCAGGGTCCTGGAATCGCCCCCTGCGGGCTCTTTGCTCAGCAGGGAGCCTGCTTCCCTTCCTCTCTCTCTCTGCCTACTTGTGATCTCTGTCAGTCAAATAAATAAATAAAACCTTAAAAAAAAAAAAAAAAAAGAAATGGTAAATATGCAGAGACCTTTGGGAGAAGAACGAGTTGGCTAGAGGTGTGAATGGCTCAGGTTATCGGGAGGTGTGAAATGCAGTTGTTCCTGGGGACACAAGCAGAAGCAGTAAAAATAAACAGCCCCGAGGTGAATATCCCCGAATTAAAAAGGAGTCTATTATTACTAAGGCAAAAGAACAAGTAGGACAGAGTTGCAAGAGGAAGCTGGAGAAATGGGGGGTGCGGTGGGATGGGAGGGGCAGCTACGTAATGAAAAATACTACAGGCTCTCTAAGAGTCTGGACTGTACGTGAGAGCACTGGGGAGCCATGGAAGATTGTAAACCAAGGGATTACATGACTGAGTCTGTCTATTGGAAGATCACTCTAGGTGGAGAGAGGAGATTGAAGGGGAAGTGGTTATTATGCTCTTCAGTGGTGCAGGGAGTAGGTGACTGTGCCTTGGGATGGCACTGGTACAGAGCGAATAGAAGGATGTGGACATTTACAGACCAGAAGAGACGGGACTGGGTGGTGTGGGTGTAGCATTGCTGGGAGGGGAAATTTAAAGTAAAGAAAAAGATCAAAGACGTCATTCAAGTTGCTGGCTCTGCAGTCTGACACATGGCGGTGCCCCTAACTGCAAATAGGGGTCAAAGGCGAAGGAACAAGGTCGGGGATGGACTTTGGCTTTCAGAACCTGCCATTGCTCTAACTGGAATAGCATTATTGTGCTGTATTTTTTCCTGCAACTCCTTTTCCTAGCTGAAAACTTAGAGATGATTTAATCAGATGATCTCTTGGGTGACTTAGATTAATTTTTATACTTTAAAAGAGGAACATCATTTCAAGGTAGCATTTCCTACAGATCTTTCTGTAAATCTGGCTGTGAGGGACTCAGTTTCAGTAGATCACGAACGGTACGGGTTGTAACATAGCTAAGCACGTGGCGCCATCTTCAGGACAGCTTGTTAAAAGGTTATAAACCAACCGGACTCCAAGGCAAGCTGGAGACAACACTTTTCTGTGGAGTGTAGGACTCCATCTTGGTTTGAAAATAGGAAGCTGCAAACAGGTTTCTGCCAACTCCGACTGCGTGACCACGTCCTTGCTTTCCTGAAAACTATAGTTTCTCACTGGATATAGTAAAGATGCTGCCCAGCTAATCAACCAGCTTGAAAGTCTGTGAGCTGGACAATGAGCTTCGCTGCGGAAAAGCCTCGACAAGGAAATGAAGGCAGGGTGACTTGATTTTCTACAGTGGCATCCGGATTCTCGGGGGCCTTTCTAATTTCATAGTTTTGTGCTCTTCGCTAGATGCTTCCTTAAATGTACAGCCATGTGGAATTTAATTCTTATGTATTTGTAACAGTGACAGTTTGCACGAATGTAACAATTTTAAAAATTCATTTGTCAGATGTTGTAGGCAAATTTTTGGTTCAGGAAGCATGGTATCAAATTTATACGCTCTCTACCTTAAAAATAAAAGGTCATAAATAAGAAATCAGTATTGTACCCTTAGCCAAGCACATAAAGAAGAATCATGTAACCGATAAGATGACTTTTATTTTAAAAACTCTCTCAACCTTCAATTATTCTATTTGAAGAAGTTCCGCCTCTTCTTTTTGCAGGGTTTGGATGTAAAAACAGGCACATATATGTGTTTACCAGAATGTATCTGCCACCTTCATGTACAGGGCTCACTGTTTAACCTACACTGATCATTTAGCACAGTCTTGTGAATAACTGGGAGATAAACAGCTTGGCTTTTATGTGGAGGCAAATGGTTTCTACCATCTTGTGGCACCCTGCTTGCAAATGGGCTTTCTTCCTAGACTGCACTCATTAAAAATGCATGTCTTTCAGTTGAAGAATTGTAAGTCCCAGAGTTCCTGTTAATTTTGAAAGAGGTAACAAATTAATCTAAATTCCATTCTGGACAAATGGGGGCCAGGCTTCCCATTAGTGATAGGCTAGGGGTTCTTGGGGTTCAAATTAGCCTTATGGGGACTGAGGGGAAGGATGGGGACACACAGAATGTATGGCCAATTGTAGTATCTGATAGTAACTATGTGTTCACTCTGTGCTGAGGGCTTAACATGGATTATCTCATTTAATCCTCAGGAGTTCAGGTGCATTTTCTAAATAGGTGGGCACTTTCACTATCACTTGTGTTCTACAGATCAGGAAACTAAAGCTTAGAGAATTTAAAATAATTTGCCCAAGGCTCACATTCAGTGTCTCTTAAAGCTATGGAAATAAATTCTAAGCCGGGCATTCTCACTCCAGAGCCAACCAGCTTGACCAAAACCCCATACGATCCCTTAAAGGGAAATCATATCCACAAAAAGGAAAACAGCACTAATCAAGAATCAAGCTAATGGTCTGAGCTAAAGATTCAGAGAGCAGAAGGTTCAGAATTGAAGAAAGGGCAGAACCTGGAGTGATTCCTTGAGATGCAGAAGTTCTTCTCACTTCTCGATAGTTCCAGACTCTTGGCATGGCCCAAGAGGGGAAATCCTGGGTAGAATTAGGTCCTTGAGACTTCCCAGGGTGAGTCTGGGAGAGATTGTGACTTGCAGAGATCAGAGAGTAGGGCACCGAGGAATTCACTGTTATCTTCTTTTACATTTTGTTCTAGGATCACGTCTAGAGATAAAGAGCCATGGTCCATGAAAATAGAAACCACTGTATGAAGTTAAGAGCACTCAGCACACTGAAACAGGAGCAGAAACAAATAACATGCTTCACTCTATCCAGTCAGGCAGAGGTTGGTGCACAGACTGTGGCATGGGCATAGCTGAGGCCCACAAAGAGACCAGCAGAAAAGTCAATGGAGTGGCCAGCCCATGAGCTGCCCCAGCTACAGAGACAAGCACAAGGTTTGGAATCTAAAGCCCTGGTTTCACGCTGAGCATGGTGACTTACTGTGTGACTTTGGATAATTCATTTAAATTATTTGATCTTCAATTTACTCAGCTAAAAACACCATAGTAATAGCTACTAAATAGAATTGTTGGACTGTCAAAAACAATTCTGTGTGAAACACTATAAGCTATAATTCTCCTTGAGCTCCTTGTACGTGCTAGATATTCAGAATAGAATATTAAGATACAATCTTTGCTCTCAAGGAGCTCACAATCTAAAGATAAATAAATGTTGATTATCTTTAGTATTGTGAATCCCCTTTTCTTTCTGATTATCCCTCTCACCCTCCATTTGGATATCGTCTTAGTTTGGGTTTCCTCAGAAGCAGACTCTGAGGCAAGGATTTGAATGTGAAGGGTTTATTTGGAGGTGCAAGGAAACAGAGGGTGAAGTATGGAAAGTGATTGTGGAGAAGCAAGGTCGCTGACGTATATCGCAGAGGTAGGGTGTCTACTCAACCAGCTACCACCTCTGGCCACTCTGGAAAGTGCTGCAAAACACACAGCTCAGTGGTTCCCCACCTAAGGGATGGGAGAGCTAGAGTATTTTCACCCCAACTTTCATCGCTTATCGGTTGGCGATTTCTGTTCCTGGCTGTAATTTCCTGGCACTTCTCACCTGCCAAGGGTCCAGGCAGAAAGTCTCACAACAGCTTCAAAAGACCTTGGGCAAAGAAATGAAGATATTGGCAGGTGGGAGATCGCTGGAGCACACTGAAGTCGGAAGAGCCAAAAATACGGGCAGGGCAGTGACGGCATTTGCAAGAGGTGATCCGCTATGTCCAAGGGCGCCTGGGTGGGCTCACTCTTTCCTAGCACCCAAGGCAAAACCAAGAGAGACTCTTTCCACACCTCCCAGTATAAAGGAAGGAGTAAGGAGGCTAAAGGTGCACTAACACTTTTTTTTTTTTAAGATTTTATTTATTTATTTGACAGAGAGAGATCACAAGCAGACAGAGGCAGGCAGAGAGAGAGAGAGGGAAGCAGGCTCCCTGCTGAGCAGAGAGCCCCATGCGGGCCTCGATCCCAGGACCCTGAGATCATGATCTGAGCCGAAGGCAGCGGCTTAACCCACTGAGCCACCCAGGTGTCCATGCACTAACACTTTTAAAGACAGACCCATGAACTATTGCGCTCTTTCAGAAATCTGGCAGAAGCTGTCTAGGTCCATAGAACTCTTGTCTCACTGTTGACCTTCCTGTGATGATGGAAACATGGCACATCTGCACTGCCCAGTAGGGAAGCCACTAGTCACCTGTGACCAGTGAGCACCTGTAATGTGGCAAGTGTGACGGAGGAAATGCACTTGTACTTTTACTTAATTTTCATTAATTTAAATGATCACATGTGGTTAGTGGCTACCATATGAGACAACATTACCTTTAGAGTCTTGAATTCTGTTTTATCATTCATAAGAAATTGTTCAGAAATCATTTATTAGGGATAAATAAATTTTAGGGACAGAGAAAAATCAAATATGTGATAGGGCTGAGTGTTTAAACCAATATTAAGTTGAACCAAGTCACAGCCGAATATCACCATCCTACTAGCAACTTCGAGGACATGGCAATAAATGTGAAGTTTTACCATTTATTATAAAAATGTATTATAAAAACTTAGTGGTTAAATTTCTAATAGTACTGAATAGGACAGGAACAGTAATATCTCAGTAGCTCTAATGCAAACTGGTGATGATGCAAACTTGGTGGAGGAGCAAGGTATTTGGGGGTATGTGATCTTCCTTTATAATTCTTTCCTTCATTTCTTATTAATTGTACCTCATGTTAGTATCTAAATTTCTATATACATTTATGGACTCAAATTCTACATACCATACTTTACAAAGCTAACTAGCTAATACATTATCTCTTAAAAATCAGATTAATTATAACCTATTTTCCCCTCTATTTGAAAGTTTTTAATAATTGTGTGCATGATTAATAGCTTCGAGAATCATCATTTTTATTGTTGCATTCTCCTCTGACAGTTTGTTTTGCTTTACTGTGTCTATGCGTTTCTGCAGTGTGAGTCAGCTCATGTGTAACTGAGATCAGGGAGCAGTTTTGTCTTGGAGGTCACATTGGTTCATATGTGACTTTTCCCAGCACGTTCATGTTTTGGACCACTGTGTAACCGCAGCTGAATGCAAAGTGCACGAGGATGGCTGAACATCTCTGGCTGGGTTGCACAGTGCCCGTTCATCCTCGCTCCCCCTCTTGCTTCCATCTGGCCCCATGCTCTCTGGGGGGGGGGGGGGGGGGGTCTGCGAGAGGTCCTTCCTGCTCTTTGTATCCTTGGCTTTCACTCTCATCTCCCTAACTCAGCAGCCCCAGCCCTTCCACAAGCTGCTTTTGCTGACTTTTTTCTTAATGCAAGTGTTTTTCTAATGCAAGGTCTTATTTACATAGTAGTATTTCTTTGTTTACTAGTCACACAATAGTTTTTTAAAAACTGTGCTGTATTTTTATTAGGAATTATTTTTGTTAGCTTATCATTATAGAGTTTTATATGTTTTGAGCAGAAATTGAATGTGATTTGAGTGGTTTGGCCCTGACACAATTTTGCCCATAAACCTTATCATTTTTTTTTGGTATTGATTTTAAAAATTTGAGTTGGCTTTTCTTTTTCTTTCAGAAATACACATGTTACATGAAGGCAAAAATACCTCTACAACGTTGACTCTTCAACCAAATGAGAGAATAGCAGTAAGAACAAAAATTCACAAGACTCCAGACTACATCTAGAATAACTATCTATGTTGGAAAGTGAATATTCACATGTGAACAATATTCCAAGCAATATGCTTTGTTGCTTTGTTAATGTTACTGATTTTGCTAAGCCAATTATATATGATGGTAACATCCTGACAATCCCTGGTCTCATACAGTCCTGGGGGGCCAGAAATGACAGGGAAGGTGGTTATTTGATCTTCCAAAGACCAAGGCCAAAGACAAAGGAAAAGTGTAGGTTTTAGCTGAATACCTAGACCAAAGATAAAGTTCTATGTCTCTATTGAGAGAAGAAATGTGTTCTGTCCTATATAAATCATATGTATATAATTTCCTTGAGATTTTGGTATGTGTGTTCTTTAGGTCCTAAAAATCCTAAAGAACATGGTACTTTTCTTCTCAGCCCCATCTAGCAGGTCTTTCTTTTGACCCAATATAGTGCCCCTTAGGATATGTGCAGGAAAAGTGTTTACAAATGACACACCCATGTTCTGGAGTTAGAGTATTTCTCTACCAGGTGGAAGAAGTCAGCTACCAAGCGGTTCTTATGGAGTGGTTCTCATTTTAAAAGTAGAGATAAAATAATTTCAGTCATATGGGGTTACCTTAAATGCGGTATATGTAAAGTAATTAGTTTAGTACTTGGCATATAGTAAGTGACTGATGTACCTGAGCCTTCATGATATATTCTGAGTGGCTGTTTTTTTTCCAAATTGTAAGTGAAATCACAGCAGTGAAATTGTTAACATGACAAAAAAGCTCCCAGCTGAAAAAGCGTAGGATGCTATCACCGCTGGACTCAGAACTGAGGGGATCAGTGACACTGAAAAGGGCAAACTGATGACGGGAATTGGTTGGCTACTTCCTCTCTGAAGCAGGTCCTAGGGACAAGAGGATCTTATATATTACTGAGTGAGAATCTCTCTCAAAGAGGTCATAAGGAACAATGCAATCCATGCAGGTGACTAAAGTCAAATATGCAATTGGATATTGCCAATGACTTTCAGTCTATCTCATGAACAAGCAATTTTTCCTTTTTTTCTTTTCCATAAGTTGTCTATTTTTTGTACACATTCATGCAGTACACCATGAAAGGACATGATGTCTATGATCACATGTTGAGAAGCCTGGAAGGTATAGCCAGGAGCACAGGCTTTGGCTTTCAGATTTTCTGGCTCTTCCATGAACCTGCAGGCTGCCAAATGCTCTGACTTCTGGCTTTCTCATCTGTGCCATGGAGTGAATGACACCTAGCACATGTTTGCTATGAAACCTATATAATGTAATCAACATAAAACACTTATATATTGTCTTGTGTATAACGAGTATTCAATAAACAATAGCTTTTCATTTATTGATAGCATTTAAAAACAATCTACCATTTTACAGAAAAGTAAACATTGCATATATGCAGAGATGCTTCTATGAGTGTTGGGTCATATTTTTACAAATGAATGAAAATGGCAATAGAGAAGGAGGAAAAAAAAACAAGTTTTTATCTCCATTGAGTTGAAGGCGGCTTATTGGGAGGAATCCCCACAGCTCTTAAGGAGAGAAGGTATGCAACTTGTTGGACTTGGTGGAGACAAAGGAGAGAGAGAGAGAGAGAGAGAGAGAAGAGGGCACAGATGAGAAGGGAGATGATAAATAAAACAAAAGGTGAGTTGGTTTACTTCTCTGGGAAACAAACATGGATAGTGTGTGGAGAGAAACAGTAAGACAGATGATGGTGGGCTAGCACCATAACATGGTTAGTTATGATAACACTAGAGGCTATGATACAAAAATTGCTGAGTTAACACTGGCTTAACACAAAAGAAGTATTTTTTCCTCATGTCACGGTCCAGTGAAGTGATTCCTGGTTGGGCAGCTCTCTTCTAGCAGGTTTTGGGGTCCAAGCCCCTCCCATCTGTGACCACATCTTCAACGCATAGATCTGATGGGTCACTCTGTGGGGATTTATGTTCCAATCAACGGGAAGAGGAAATCATCTGGGATTTTGGAGGTAGAAAGTCTTCACGGCCTGGGCCTGGGCCTGGAAGTGGGGCTTTTTTTGGCTCCCATTCCGTTAGACAGGATTTAGTCTCGTGGCCGTAACTACATTTAACTGTACACTCAAAAGGAAAGGACGTGGGTTTTGAAACTCATCGCAGTCTCTGTCTCAGACACTTTTATACAAAAGGACTCTATCACCTTTCATAAAGCAGATCAATACAGTTTCATAATCTAACTGGGAACAATGTCAAAAAACCTAAATTGCCCCTGGAGATTCAGGGACAAATGAACTGAATCTATCTCCTTACTACAAAATAAAAATTGATGGATTGTTATGCAAATCAAAATTATCTGCTCCAGAAAGTCCTTCCACGATTAGAATAGTGGCTAGTATTGAGTTCTTAATCTGTGTGAGGCACTGTGCTTATCCAATTTATTTACTTTTACTGTACTACTGTGAAATAGATATTATTTCTCTTTTATAGATTAGTAAACTGAATCCCAAGGAAGGTCCTGATTTACTCCAGATATTAAGGATAGGAAGCAGTGGGGTAGAGATTCAAACAGGTTTCACTTCCAGAACTGTCAGACTCTATTGCCCCTTATGACTTCTGATCACTCCTCAATCCAGAATTCCTTGCATATACTCATTCAATTCTTCTCTGTGGTTCTATGCAAATTTGGTGTGTACATTGATTTGTAAACTATATCAGTTAATTACTTCTGTGTAACAAACACTCTGCAAATGTAGGGGCTTATAACAAGAAAAACTTACTTCTCATGATTCTGTAGTTGACTGGATGGTTCTTCTATTCCACATAGTATTAGCTGGAGTCACTCAGGAAACCGCACCCAACTGGTGGTAACCCTGGTCAGCAGGCCCAAGAAGGCCTCCTTCCTTCGTCTCGGGCCCTGCTGCTGTCAGCTCTCTTACCTCAGTTCTCCTTCGTGTGACTTCACTCTCCGTGGTTTTTCCTTCTCCAGAACTTCTCCACATGGCCTCCTTCTACAGAAATGGCCTGGACTTCCTTATAGCTTGGTAGCTGTCTTTCAAAAGGGAGAAACCAGAGGCTCTCATTCCTCTTCAGATCTAGTCTTGAACCAGCCCAGCATCACTTCTGCCACATTCTGTTGGTCAAAGGAGCCATGAGGCCATCCCACATTGGTAGGATGAACAAGGAGTTTGTGGCCATTTTTATCCACCACACAGCATTCTTTGTGGGACTATCTGACACTGTCATCCCGACTAAACTCCTAAAGTCAAGATAGGGGTCTTCCTGGTTTTGCAACTAGTTTTGAGCCCTTAAGACTAATGGGTCTCAATAAAGTCAATTGAGCAACTATGGAAAAACCAGCACCTACACAATTTAGGTGGCCGAAAAAGCGACCTGGAGCAAAGAACAGAACACAGGCCCTCTGGACATCTTAGGCCCTCAGGACTCTCACTTGTAAAATCTGGTGAGAGCTCTTTCCAACTACTGTCTTACCAGAGAAACCATGCAATGTACTGACATCCCTTTGTAAGTTCTTTGTTTCTGTGCTCACCTAGTTTCAGAGGTTCATCTGCCTATATGAGGTGAAATATGGAGCCCTTCTGTTGATTCATGTCTGAAAATCATGGCAAATGGTACATTTGGAATTTAGGCCAAATGATGAGACACTTTCCAATGAATTTACAACTGCATAAAGAGATTCTGCTAAAACAAGTTCTCTATCTGTTTTCACTGGCTATCTCTTAGAGGAAAATAAAATTTCCTGAAGTATACATTAAAAAGTATGTTGGTTCTCACACAACCTGTTTTGAAGCATAGGTAGCTATAGGTCCCACTCTCAGCATACAATGGGGCAACAGTCTATTCCTGTTTACTACTTAAAAGTGTTTTCTGCTAGGTATGGCACATGCATGTGCAAACACACACTCCTATACAAGCCAACAAATACGATAACAAATAAAAGAAGATAAAATTGTACAAGCATAAAAAAATGAGACTCAATATCAATCAGCTGTTAGGTGATTTTATCAATAAGATGCAGGGAGCGTTCCAGGGCAAGTGAAATAGTTCAGTTAGATTTACCCTGTCTTTCTTTGTATTAGATATCCTAAAACAAACACTCGTGTATGGTTTGCTGTGCAAAAAGCATCACCTTTTTCTTCCATTCAGACCTCTTTCTCTGCCAAGATCCCTGTAAGTAGAAAATGACAAAAATTTATGAGGGTTACATCCAAAAGCAAAGGCCTGGGGCATATTGTTGGAAAGATAAAGACTGTTCATCTGGGAGTTCTCTGTTCCTTTATTACCTGAGAAAAGATGGAATAGTAATTGACATGTGGTTCTTGACAGATGTTGACAAGGGAAAAACATGTAACTAAGCCCCTTGGAGTTTTTGCAAAGGGTGATTATGATGCTTGTCTCCATGTTCCACAACCTCCAGAGTGCAATCAAATTTCCCCCCTTACCCTAAGTGCCAAGCAGACATCCATGCAGATGTTATAGGACTATATCAGCATCTGGCCAAAGAATAGAATTCTCTCATCTCACATAAAGGGCATACACAATAGAGACCACTGAATGTGGAGTGAGTGCTTTGATACATTCTATTGTTAATCTCTCTTGAAATAGATTGATTGCTGTGGAGGAAGAATTCGCCCAAAATTTTCCCTTTTCACTGTCAGGGCCTGTATGTTGGCACGCACCATAATATTAAACAATTTATTGTTTTGCTCCAAAATTATATCCATATTTTATTCGATAAAAGACTAGGATGATAGCAATATTAACAAATATGTCATTAGAATAACACGGCATAAGAATAACAATTAGATTTATAAAGGAAATGTTTTCTCTATATTTGCCAAACATCCAGATGAAAAGTTGAAAGACTGTCAATTGTGCAGATGTTCTAAATATCCAGATGTTATGCAGAGAAGATATTTGGCCATAAATGAAACTTCTTTTCATCCGTATGTTTAATTCTAGTTTCATTTTATAGAAAATTGTAGAATAATGGAAATTACAAGCATACTTCAGTTTTTAAAAATAAAAGTAGAGCAAAATGTAAGAATACTCTTCTTGTGTTTCTTTTTAGTATGTCTGCAGTAGTAAACTGAGAGTTCCCAGGGTTTTAAGGAAAAGGAATTGTTCATAATAAAAAAAAAAAAAAAAAAAAAGAGAGGGAGACACTGATCTGATTTCAGTAACCCTGAACTCTTTTCTCACTTTGTATTACTTTGTACCTTAGTCGAATGGCTAAATAATATTCTGAGGTGGTTTGTTTCCTCCTTATGTTTTCTAGTCCCCCTTTCCCATATTTGCTCCAGCGGTGGGCTCTGTAGTCATCAGCAGAGAAGCAGAGAGGGGATATATAGGAGGGGTTACATATGAGAGGGAAACAGTTGGAACAGTTCCAAGGCTTCCTAAATTTGGTTTCCAAAAGTTTAAGTTTCGAAGAAAGCAGTCATTCAATACAGAGAAAATGAAGACAGGCACTCTTCCTTGCATACCTAAGTTTGTGGAATAATGCAAACACTGAAATTGAAGAGTGGACTTAGATATGATGCTATCATGATTGTGTCCGTCAGCTTGGGTGGCCTTTAGTGTGCATTAGGAAGAGCCAAGTACAAAATCTCCTGGCAACAAAGGGTTATTTCTAACTCACATTGAATGTCTGCCCAGAGTCCTCACTACTGGATATCCAAGCTGAAGGAGAGGCCTCTATCTGGAATATTGGCTTTCTTATGGCAAAGTGGGGGAAGAGCAATGGTGAATCACATATCTGTTCTTAAGGCTTCTGCTTGAAAGTGACCTATGTCTCATCTACTAATACACCCTTGAACAAAGTGAGTAATACAGTCAAGTCTGGTATCTTTGTGTAGGAAATATAATCCTGTCACTGGAAGAGACTCCACTGGGAGCGACCCAGTAGGGAAGGGCCGTGAATATTTTTACCTCAGTATGACTTCTCACAATTATCTTTTTAAGCAGGTATTATGTAGATTGTGTAGATTGCTGGATTAGATGTGTTAAAATAGTTATTCGCTTAGGTTGTTTTCCCTTTGGAAGATTATAAAATATGAGAGAAAACACTATTTCAGACAAAGAGAAAACAAGATGAGAATAAAGGCAGTACTGGATGTTTCTGGATAGATATGCAGTATTGTGCTTATAAATCTTATAGAGAATGAGAGCAAATTCATGTTCAGAGTGGAGAACAAAGAATTCAGGAAATTTATCTCCGTCTAGTCAACCTGAAAAAAGTTTGTGAAGGAACAATTTATGGTATAAGATCTCTTTAAATGAAGAGTGAGAGGGGGAAAATAACAAATAATAACTAATATTTGTGTGTCCTTTTACAACTTATAGCTGTTATTTAATTTAATACTTACAGCAACCACTTGAAGGAGATATCATCACATCTACTTAGCAATAAGGACTCTGAAGCTCAAGTGGCCTGTATTTTTTATTGGTCTATGTTTTCAGAATAAGTGTCAGAACCAGGATTAAACAATCTGCTTTAATTTTATACATTCTGTGCTTTACAGACTGAAAAGAACAAGTGAGAAAAATCACCAGGTGCCCCTTGGGAGAGGCTCCAAAATGCAGACACAGACTGGAAGCACGTGGCCTGAACACAATGTAGGAGTCTGTTGGTGGGGCTCTTCTATGACAAAAAATGAAGTGAGGTTGTCTGGCATGTACTACTTTGAGTATTTTGAAGCCCTTAACTTAACACAGAAAGAAATACAAGGATTTACTCAAGGAATATTTGTCAATGACCTATAAGCTGGAAGACAGAAGAGGTAGAGTATTGCTGATACAGATTATGGTTATAAAAGAACTTACTTGGGCCTAAAGATTAGATGTAAAAACATCTTAATTACTGAATCTTGTTGTCCATCTCCTATACAGTCAACTCCCTTGGGCTAGGAGGATATTAAGTGGAAACGGGTTCTCTGTTCTCTTCTGAGAAGGAACTTATGGTTCTTATCAGTGGAAAGAGGCAGAGTATGGCTGCATGGTTGAAGAATGCAGTGATGCTGCCCACATCCTGCTGGAGATGACAAGGAAGGATGCTGCACTGGGTTTGGTTTCCATCTTAGTTTAGGTCTTCTGAGAAGCAGTCACCAAGGTGACACTGTATATGGAAGACATTTATTTGGTAAAAAACCTATGATGGGCAAAGGGTAAACAGGGAGAGCATCAGACTATGTTGCAGGTCTTGCACCTGTGAAGGATGAGTGGAGGAAAGCAAGAGGAGTGGGTAGAAAGAATCTCAGATTATAGTGTAGTTCCAGGAAAGTTTTAGTCACAGTTGAGGACTTGGGAAATTTTCAAACCAAAATGGCTAATCATAGGAAGTCTCTGTCCAGTAGGAATGAGTTAGGAATAGTCTCCTCATTCTTCTCAGGAATAGTTCAAGGGCACCCTGTGGAAGGTCTGGCCTCAGTGTGAACACAGTAATAGATCTAGAGGAGTAAGAAATGGGGCCAACAGTCAACTCTGTGGCCAACAGCAAGAGATAAGTCCTAGGACAGTCCACCCCTCATACTGCACAGATCTACTTCTCCATTTAGGTTTGGGAAAAAGTTCCTCCATTGTTTCCATGGCCCTCTATTTATTAGGAGAAACACAGAGAAGTTAATGGGATATATCAGTGTTCTCCTCATGGTAGTTAATCTCAAGGCTCTAACTGGTATTCATTTTCCTACCCCTCCATTATGCTTTCTAAATTCCCCTCCCCCTCTGCTACCATCTTGTAATGTTTAAGTGCCTTACCTAGTAGTGTTACCTAAATCTTTATTCCTTAAATGTTTTGACCATTGGCCATCATGTTTTTCAGGCCAGGTTGCTGCACATTACAGCAATGTTAAGCAGTATAGGGGGGCAAGAAGTATTTGTTAGTGCCCAAATGGATCACCTGGGTTCCACACATATTCCTTCCTGACTCTATCATGTAACAGTTCCTCTACCTCCTCCTGTTGATCAAGGTATATTACCCTATCAGTGACCTGATGTGGTCACTCTTCTTCTAGCTTTCTGGCCCATAGCACCCTGGTAGTAGACATAACTTTAGATAAATATATCCTTAACCTTGCAGAGTTTCTAGTTGTTGGAAACACAAAGTCCCCAGTGCATTACTTGGAGGGATGGTAAATCAATCACTTTTCTAGTCCTTGGTTCCAAGATCCACACATACTTCCTACTGGGAATAGAGAACCATGAAGAAGTTTCTGAATTAGTGCACACACTGCATCCTGAAAGATAGAACCCTATCCCCCCCCCCACCTTTTTAAAACTTTATTTATTTGAGAGAGAGAGAGTGCGAGCGAGTAAGAGAGCACAAGCAGGGGGAGCAGCAGGCAGAAGGAGAAGCAGGCTCTCCACTGAGCAAAGAGATCGATGCGAGGCTTGATCCCAGAACCCTGAGATCAGGACCTGAGCTAAAGGCAGACACTTAAAAACTGAGCCACCCAGGTGCCCCCAGAACCCTGCCCTTACAGAGAACTGTCTCTGAGCTGAAGCTTCAGCTGTGCCTTGAGAAGGTTGTTCAGTTCTCTCTAAGGCTGGCTGCTTCTGGTTAGTGTAGTATATGATAAGACCAGTAGATCCTCTGGTTATATCCTATATGTCTTTTACATTAAAGTGGTTCCCCTGGTTGGATGCTATGTTGTCTAAGACCCATGCCTGTGAATCAAGGTATTCCGTAAGTCCCCACAAATCAGGGCTGGCTGAGACTCTGAAGGCAGAAAAGGCAAACTTATACTTGGAATAAGTATCTATCCTTATGATAATGAACAATGGCCATTCTAGGATAAAAGGAACCCAGTGTAGCCAGAGTCACACATTTATTTATTTATTTATCTTAGTAATTATTTCACATTGGCCTGTTAAATGGGAGTCCATGTTAGTGGGCTCATCTATAGCCTCCTCCACTACCATGGTGGCCCCTCCACTCATGGACCCATGTATTGGTTTATGGAGTGGCCAGTGACAAATGATGGTCCAATATCAACCAGACAAGTCACTTTATTCACTTGGTTGTTCAATGCCTTCACCATGATAGATGTTTTCTGGTGGCCATTAACATATAATACAAAAATTTCACACCTTTGCCCACTTTCATATATCTCATTCACATGCCCTTCCTCACATCTCCTTCCCTTTAATTTTCTAGTCCTTCTCCTTCTAAGCCACTGACAGTCGGCCATCACCCAGCAATCTAATGATCCACTTGGGCCACTTCCTCTTGTACATTAAAAGGATAGTAAGGTGCCATGCTTTCGGCTCTGTCCATTGGGAAAGTTCTTTCTCCCCCATTATCTTTTAAGGCCACTCTTGTCATTGTCCATGTTCAGCTTGCCCCCCACCATATCAAACTATGTCATAATTTGACCTCAATGATTTCCTCAATCCCAGACCTATGTACACCATATGCCCTAAATATGAAACAAGTCTTAAAAAGACTTTTCAAGACGATGTTGTTCATGCTGTACCATACAAGTTATGTATTTTCTGTTCTTACCCTCATCTTTTACATTTATTCAATCCCTCAACAATTAGAACTGTAATTCTAATCAATAAACAGGACGAACCCATATCGTATTCCAAGAAGCCAAACTTGGCAGCATTCAGAAATATCTTATTTTCAGGCACACTTACACTTTTGCTCAATGTTTGAAAACGCAAATGTCCATAAACCCAATCCCTGCTTGCATGGATGTCTTCCTCATTATTTTCCTACAAAATACTTCATCCAGAAAAGCAGGTAACTAAAATACTCCCCCGGGGAATAAGGGAACATCATTGTCATTTTTTAAAAAATGAATTAAACAAACCATCATTGGAAAATCAACTATTTCTGTGATATAAAATGTTTTTAAGAATTAGGGATGTTGAAGCATGGCACAACCCAGTCACCTTCGTGTATTTCAAAGACTGATGTTTGCACGTGCAGTTAGACTTGTTCTGAGTTGTTTCAGTGTGAAGAAACAGGAAGTAGAAATTACAGGGAGGCAGACTTGTTTTCAACAGAAATAAAGTTTTTATAACAAAGTTATAAAAATTGGAATGGGTTGTATCTAAAGGTAATGAGTGTTCAGTGGAGGGTTACATGTTGATGGATCTACCAAGAGGTTACTTGACTAAATTTTAGGAATATTTTAGATAGGATTCATATACTAGTTGGGGGAGAAGTAGAGAGATCAACTCTGAAATAATCTAAGAAAAAGGAGTGCACAATGAGAAGGACGTAGGTTTAAAGCAAAACCTAATGGCAATGTCCACTTTGTCAAATAACATCATTTTCTCTACTATAAATAAGAATAATAAACTACCTACCTTGCAGGGGTTTGTGAAGCTCCAATATAATAAAAATATGTGTGTAATGGGGTGCCTGGATGGCTCAGTGGGGTAAACCTCTGTCTTCAGCTCAGGTCATGATCTCAGGGTCCTGGGATAGAGCCCCACATGGGGCTCTCTGCTCAGTGGGGAGCCTGCTCCCCCCCAACCCGTGCCTGTCTCTCTGCCTATTTGTGATCTCTGTCTGCCAAATAAATAAATAGAATCTTAAAAAATATATGTGTCTAATAAAATGTCTAGCACATAGTTGTGTTCAGTGAAATTTTTTTATTATGCTCTGATTTTATGTTGTTACACCTCTGAAGCCACCAACATTTGACACTTTTAGTCTATAAAATGGTAATTACATGTGATTTAAACAGATATTATTAACAAACCTTGATATCATTACCCCTTACCTCCTGAAATTTATAAGGTTCAGATTTAGGATCTGATATTTACATATTAAAATCTCTTCATTGCTTTATATATATAAAGATGCGTAGCATGGTGATTTAGATGGAGAAGTTTTCTTTCTGGAAGATTTAATATTGTAATGATATAAAATGTACTTTAATTAGTCTATCCATTTAATGGAATTCCAAAAAAGTTTCACCTTTGTTTTGGTGGAAATTGACAATGAATCTAAATCATATATGGACAGGCAAAAGACCAAGAATAGAAATAACAATCTTGAAAAAGAGTGAAGTAAGGAATCTTACATGGCCAAACACCTAGACTTATAAAGCTTCAGGAATTTGGCAATTATTTAGAACTTAATGGAGTAAGAATAGATAAAGCTACAACAACAACAACAAAAGCATAGCGTGGTGATTTAGAGAGAAAAAATGTCCTTTTTGGTTTTGTGCAGTTCCAAATGATTACACTGACCTCTGATCTATGGCATACACCTTGGGAGCAAAATTACCGGATTAGACAGAATTCCAAAACTCATGTGGCCTGGAAGGCCATGTCAGATAGTTACAGGTAGGGAAGCATGGATAGGTAGAGAAGTCATTATATCTTCCACAGCCCAGCCACATACTCGGAGAATTAAAGCAGATACCAAGGAGAGATTAGGCAATTGTGTTAACTGACACTATTCTTACCAACTTACTCTCTGAAAATAGCTGAGAATAAGGGGAGAACTCATTGATATTCCTGCAAATCAGAGAATCCTTGTAAATTGTGGCATAGTGTTAGCAAGTATTGGGGTTTAAAATTTGTACTCCACCATAGTTTAGAATTGTAATTTTCTATCATAAGTACTTTCTGCTACTGAAGTCACATGGGTCCACTTGAGACGTATGCATAAGTATATTTTAAGATACTCTATTTCCTGACATAAGTAAGTGTTTGGTACTTTAATTATAACTCATCAAGAAAGACCATCTATTTACCTGTCTGTTGATCAAAATTTCTAAATTATGGAGGGAGGAAAAATGTGAATGCCAGCTGTACTTAAAAGAAATAACAATAATTTACCTATGCAAGAAAATTACAGAGTACACATAATAAGCTGTGGCGCAAAAGACTCTATAAACCAACTGGATATATCAGTTATATGATTATTCTAGAACTTATATTTTTCGCTATTCCTACTGAAACAAACCAAAAAAAAAAAAAAAAAAACCCCTAACTAAATTTTTTGGGATAAAAAAGGTACGTAGTAGAAAAAAAAAAAAAAAAAGCCCTTAATAAAAGTGACTAATAATAACTAATAGCTTCTAGCTTAAATGATCATTTAAACTATATTCTCTTCCTGTAGCAGTGATAGCTACCGTAATGGTTCCTTCATACTTGGAAAGACAAAAGAAAAATGGCTTGTTTTTATAGGACAAGTACTTAAGCACAGGTCTGAAAACTAGAGTTTCTGTCCCAGCAGATCTGAGCAGATTCATCCTGAAACATTTTTTTTTTTAATTACCCCATAAATCAAAGCAAAGATTAGGATGAATTTCTATGAATCAACATCAAGGTCATAACCTAGGTCTAGAGAAGTTAAAAAAAAAAAAAGCCAGGAAACCAAAATCAGCGCAGCAAGTTGTCAGTCTAAGAACATGGCAGATGGTTAAAGTCAGAAGTCAGGTAAGTAGCTAAAAGAGCCAAGGTCCAAACCACAAGGCAGAAGTTATGAGAAAAACACAACTGGGCTCCAACCCCCAAGCTGGGAATGGAAGCCAAGCAGAGGTGTCTCAGCACAGAACCCAAAGGGCAGTTGTTGAAACAACAGAGCTTTTTTGTTTCCTGCCCTTTTAAAAAGGCAATAGAAGATAATTAAGTCTGTGCCGCTCTGGCGTGATCAAATTAGAGGCAAGTATGGTCTGATTGAGAGTTTGCACCTGTCCAACAAGATCTGGAGACATTCTGATTCCCTGGAACATGAGAGTGTAGGCAAGTCAGAAGAAATCAGCCAAACTGAATGCTCTCGAGCTAACTCACCTTGGCCAGGTGACTTTTTCTGGATGATTTCCTTATTTTCAGGACAGGAGAAAGACAACCAGGAATTTGAATTGTTATGCATGGCAAGTGCTGACTTCTTTTAAATAACATTTCCTGTATTATGTCTAGTTAGTGACATTAAGGACCTGGATCCAGTCGTCTCCTCAGGGAAGTAGAATAGGGGCCTGTTTTACCCCTTTGATTCAAACCAACAAGAGAAACAACAGGTGAAGGGGGAAAGTGGTTTAATTGAATGGTTTATAATTTTGAAAAACTCCGTAATGCTTGTCCATATTCCCCTTAGCACACATTTTCCGCCTGCCCCTCGCTCTTCAAGATTTTCTACTCCTATCTTTAGCCTTTGCAGAGAGGCAGGGGCGTGGCAGCCCATTGTTCTCCTGGGATCCTAACAAGACCGAGCTCCAGTTAGTGGGCTCCCAATAGACCAACAAGTGGAACTTCTAACACTTCCCCTGAGTGGTCATATTAAACTAATGATTTTCTCTGACAGGAAGCTTTTTTCCTGATACCGTCTGAATTTTCCACTTCCTAACTCCTCTTACTGTTCACTCCCATGGTTATCACTTTGTGCACTGGAAAACAATACCACCCCCCTCATTAATTCTCTATTTTTAGACTCGGTTTAGTCAGTCTATATAGTCAGATGGTTTATATTTAGTTCCTCTTAAGTGCTTCCATTAGTCACTAAAACTCGTCATTCCCTTAGTCACTTTTGTTTGTTGGTTGGTTGGTTGGATGTTTGGATGGTTGGTTGGTTTTCAAGATCCTTGGCTTAAGAATTAAAACAGCATTTCCAGAACTACCTCATAAGGGTGGGACCAGAAACTTTAGTCTATAGACTGAAAAAAGTTACTTATTCTTTGGACACGAATCTAATTTTTCATTCTTTTTCAAGCCATTATCTCCTTTATTCGTGGATAATTAGTTTTGAGTTCCTTCTATCAGTGATACCTTCTTATCTGGGAGAAGAGTTTCAATGCTATGTTGTTATCCCTAAAACTTAGCACCATGCCTGGCACACTGCTGGAAATCAAGATACACTTGATAAATGAATGAATAAATACATGTTTTAAACATTACTAAGAACTATTTCTGAAGGCAATGGAAATTTCTGAATTCATTTTTTTCTGGATTTATAAAATGTTTTTATTTTTTCCTGTTTTTTTCTTCTTTAATACCCCTTAGTGTTTTGCTTCTGTTTATATATTATTAGACTATTAGAGAATAATTTCATCCTGTACAAGAATTTATGTGCATAGTTTTACATAACATTTGTTGAGCCACATGTCTTGAAGTGATTCTTGCCATAGGATTTCTAACTTGGTAAGTGACTTAAAAATCATCCAGTCTCATTCCAGCACTTTATAGACGTGAAACCTGACACCTAGAGAAGATAACAGACTTCTCAGATTACAGGAGATATGATTATGATTCAAAAGTTGTGTACCTATAATTTTCCCTTTTGTTCACACTTTATTCTTGTGCTCGAAGATGACTCTGTGTCATAATGGTCAACTCTTTCACATGACTCCAACACCCATTTTTTCCTCTCACTTTTGGAAATGTAGTTCCTGTTTAAAGGGCTAATCTCTATCTGTGACTTGAATTGGGCAAATTGCAGACTCTCTGGCAACTCACTGCTGATTCCTACTGAGGTTTCCCAGGATCTTGAAGCTTATAATTCTAAAGAGATAGCAGTTGACTTCTCGGAGTTTTGAGGTCCACTGTAGGTCAATAACCAGCATCCATCTGAAGTTCCTAACTGTGGAGTCTCTTTGCTGCACAAACCTGTTTTCTTGGTCTATTTGCTCTTTTGCTCCTGAAGGGAATTTTAAGGTTGGTCACATGGTGGCGCTATAGCTAATGGGTTTTCTTGTGTATTTTTCCATTGCCTAAGTTTTGTTTTTAAATTACAGATTTAAATATGTGCATCTTTTTAAATTCAGCTGCAGGTGAAATGATTTAATGGCTCTTGACTTCTAGATTAATTTTAAACATTAGAAACATTGTAAAAACAGACTCTTGCTAATAATGATCATTATCGTAATGGCTGGAGGCATAATCATTTACCAACATTAACCAAGTGATTAAAATCCATCATGAGTTTAATTTGAAAAGATTTAAGTTCCTTTGCAATAAATGGCTAATGATATTAGCTCCATCTCAGTGAGGCCAAAATTTATCATTATATGACTTTGTACTTCCACTGCTTGTTAGAAACCCACTCTTGTTAACACAGGTCATATTATGCCTGTTGTTTACCAAGCACGTGGCGTTCCCTATATTGGTACTGAATTGGGCCATATGGTGCACCGCGTACAGGCAATCATCACTCTTTTATGGCCCTGATATTTGATAATTTATTATTTCACAAGGCAAGTGACCTTAACAGATGTTAAGATTAATTACCATGGTCAGTAAAACCTGTAGGGAAGGGGAAACATGCTGGTTTTATGGCTCATTTTTATTAAAACTAGATATGATATTCATAATAATTAGATTTTTTAATATAATATTTTCCTAGCTTTGTACTGATGACTTTAAAAAGTGTCTAATCTAATATTTCACAGTAACTATCCAGAAATATTCAGTGTCTACTGACAAAAGAAAAAGAAAAAAATAAGATTCAGTGCTCAATATATTTCCACAAAGAACCTGGCTCTGAACTTTAAATTTTCTCACCTCCTCATTATTTCCTTTGATGAATCATGAATAAAATCTTGACACTGAAGGGAACACTACCTTGCAGATACCCCACAAGGATAATAATCCTCCACAACAACAACAAAAATAGAGAAGGAAAAAACCCACAGCAAACAATGACTACCCCAAACAAACTTTGGCAACATGGAAGGGAAAAAAACTTATTTCTTAATGGTTACTGTTTCATTTCCAGAAGTTTTCTCCAGAGGAAGCAACCAAGTAAATATCTCTCCTTGATTAAAATTAAAGATTAGCCTTCCACAGGCTCACTGTCAATGTTAGCTGTTTTCCTGCTCAAAACAGGTCAATGTTGTTATTCCCATTTTCCAAAGTGCCAGAGATCCAAGATGGAGAATTAACAAGCTCAAGATTCTTAAGTGAGTGGGTTGAAGTCGTGTCAATTGGCCAAAAAATGCTAATGTGAAAAGTAAATATGTGCTCTCAGTTTCTAAACTATGGTTCTTTACAGTGTTAGTCTGTAAGTAGGCTAAGAAGGTTCAGAAAGGTAAGAGGTTAAGAAAAAATTTCCCCAAGGAAAATCAGATAATTTAAAACTCATACATAGAATTTGCTATGATATTTTAATGTAGGAAGAAAAAATTTTAGTTAAACGACAAGCTTTGATAGCTTTCCTGAGCTTAAGCTATTCATTCATTCATTCATTCATTCACTTATTTATTTAGAATTGCTGGGGAGTACCTACTCTACATAAGAAGCTGATGTTAGGCATCCTAGGAAGTCAGGATTTCCAGGGCAGACACTAACGAGAGCAGTCTTACAATTCCTTTCCCAAATACTTCCATTATCTCCCTAAGCAACCCATCTTTTTGTTAAGAGCAAAGACAAAATTAAGAATTTAGCATCTCATATTAGAATGGAAGCAACCGTAAGAGAGAATCTATACAAAAAAAACTGAGACCCAAAAAAGCAAAAATACTTATCAGATAGCTCACAGCTAGACGGTAGCAAAGGGAAACTGCATACAAGCCTTTGGGAGTTCATCCCGTTATACAGCTTCCCAAAGACCTCTTAAACCTTCCTTTTTGTATACTCAAAAGAGCAATTTTAATCCCCCAAACCTACAATAAGTGTGTGCTGAGATTGATTTTTTTTTATATCAGAGAGGTAACATAATAGAATGTTATAGTGATTTAAGTTTGCATTAACTCCATCTCAATACAAATATATAGTGAAGTTTTGGTTTATGATTTGAAGATATGAAAATTGTGCTCCCTTGGATTTAAGGGGCTTCAGTGATGACTTTAATGCTTTTATAGAGTGAAATTTTTCCCTTTTCAAATACAGAAAAGGAGGCAATACATCCTTCTATAAGAATTAATGGCTAAAAATTTGTCCTGTAGTTACAGATTTATTATCCCTAATAAAATTTCTAAAAAGTGCTTTGGTTGTTGTTGCAGTTATTGAAAAATTCTTTGCTCTAGTTATTTAGCACCTTTTAGCCAATAAAAGCTTACAAGTCCTACATTTCTTTCCTTGCTTAAGGTGTTTTTAATAATGATTTTAACATTTTAAAGTAACTTAAATACTTTAAAATAATTAAAACAATGTATGAAGATGATATGAAAATGGTAGAAAGACAAAATCCAGAAGCTGTGCAGCAAAATGGAGGCTCATGATACACAGAGACAGGTACCCAGCTGCTGGTCCATGAAAGCTTATGTGTAATGGTCTGATCACTTATCTGCTTAATTTCCTGCCAGCCAGACATGATCACATCAATTTCCTTTACAAGCAACTATTACACAATTACCATTTTGAAGGAAAGCAAAGCCATTTTACTCTAAACACACGAAGACCCTGAGTTCACTGAGTCCTGCTATGGGGAAGAAAGAATATCACTGACCGTGTTTGGAGAAGTTTAATTTTGAAGAGTTTGGAGCACCCCATGTTGTGAAAGGTATCTCACAAACACCTCAAAAATGTCAGAAATTAAAACACATTTTTGTTTTGTTTTGGTATTTTATGGAGAGAAATGTTGCCAAGGGAAGAGAATTTAGTAATTTTTTTTTTTTAAATCCCCAAAGAGAAAGAATGTCTTTATAGCTCTACTGCTTTCCTCAGCCAGGGATAACAATTATATGTTTATTCACTCATTCTTCTTTTAACAATTCTTTGCTTTTCTTGCTCATTTTGCTCCATCTCTAGAGAAATTATTGCTTACATTTGCTTGGATCTGAACATTACATAAATGGATTCACGGTTTCTCTTCCTTGATTTGCTTCCTTCACTCAGCATTATGTTTCTAGGTTCATTCATGCTGACACATGAAGTGTGGGTCTTCCTTTGCATTGTGGTATAATTTTCCCTTGCATAACTCCGGTAAAATTCACTTTCCACTCTATGAGGAATGCATGTTTAAGTTGCTTTCAGCATTTTCTTTTTGTGGACAAAACTTCTATAGAGCATTCTTACACATATTTCCAGATGTACATGTGCAATGGTTTTTCTAGGTTATATACCTAAGAATGAAATTGCTGGGTCAGAAGGTATTTTTTCCAAAGTAGTAACAATTACCAACCCTCAAGCAAATGTGTAAGAGCTCTGCTTCTCCAACCTTGTCAAAACTTGATATTTTCCAATTTTCAAAAAATTTGGCCAAAGAGTTAAAAAAAAAACGTGGGTATTTCCTTGTGGTTTTAATTTGCATGTCTTTGATTTCTAACAAAGATACCCATTTTTTTTGCCCAGTTCCCTATTGCATTATTCATCTTTTTCTATTGATTGTAGATTTTCTTTAAACAGTCTAGATTCTATTCCTCTGTGGCTTATGTGTTTATAAATATTTTCTGCTGCTTTGTGACTTGTATTTCTCCTTTTTTAAATGGAATACATTATGAATATTTGCTGTTAATTTTAATGTAGTTGTCGGAGGCAGGCCCCTGGCCAGGGCGGCCTCCGCCATTAAAAGATGGCGCCTGGCTAGTTGCCAGGTTAGGATTGCCTCCTGAGACTAAGCGGAACGCCCAAAGAGGAAGTAAACAGCATTGGTTGCTAGCGAAGTTGTTCGTTTAGGTGCACAGCCTGATTCGCTCCCTCCTGTACCCTGCTCGCTGATTGGTCATGTAAGCGTATATAAGTGTGTAGACTTGTGGAAATAAAG